>NC_059176.1:315842-453697 GCF_019923935.1 Bubalus bubalis | reverse complement strand
TCTGATGCAGAATGTGGTTGAGAGAGGGGACCATATCCTCACCACATGAAAGGCACGGTCTCTTAGGGTTGCTTCTCTTGACTTAGGCCCGTTCTCTGGACATTTGGTGTAAGCTCGCTAAGTCCACAGGAGAGGTTCTGTGTGACTCAGCAGTGCGGCTCAGCACAGCAGGGCCAGTGAACGAGCTAGCCAGCGGTCAACAGTGTAAGTACAGCTGGATCAGACAACAGAGGTGTATAAACCCAGCACCAGGGAAAACCCCCCTTGGTGGTGCTAACTGAACTGACACCTCACTCACAGCATCAGCCATAGTTCTCTCCACGGAGACCCAGCGGGACCTCCACGCACCTGAGATAGAAGCTGAGTCTGCTGACACCACGCTCAGATGCAGGAAGATGAAAAGTTTGTGGTCTGTGTTCTGCATCTACGTTTGTGGTGTCCTCAGACTCACCTTCTACATCAACCTGGGGTGGGAGTCCCACTGAATTTCCATGGAGAAAACTGATTAATGCTCTGAGTGTGTGTCAGCTCTTTGAGCACCACCGAGGGCATTCCTCCCTTCACTAATTGACAGGCTCTAGTAGGTGCAGTAACTTCTGTCATTTGGGTGGTTTTACGGCAGATAGAGGACACATACTAAAGGGAAGCTTGTACTTGAAAACCAATTCTTACTTGATATCCTCAGCTTTCTTGTCAAGCTATGAGCCACCAGAAGTTCATATGAGGACAAGTCTTTAAACGAGAGAGTACAATACCTCTAAGGAATATACAGAATATTCCATGATGAATAAAGAAGCCATTGTGAGCACCGTCTTCGTGTTCAGGCATCCCTCCTGACTGTCTCATGGAAAAACACTACCTTTAGTTGATGGAATTGACTGATTTTAAATCACTTTTGTCCAATATATGCATGCTGGTCACTCCAGTCATGTCAGACTCTTTACCACCCAATGGACTGTAGCCCATTAGGCTCCTCTCCATGAAATTTTCCAAGTAAGAATACTAGAGTGGGTTGCCATGCCCTCCTCCAGGGCATCTTTGACCCAAGGATCAATCCTGTGTTTCTTACATCTGCTTATTGGTAGGCGGGTTCCTTATCACTAGCGCCATCTTGGGATCATTATGTGAGTCTTGTTCAGCAGAAATCACACAAAGAGAAGTGAACAGAGTAAACAGTGAGAAAGTCAAAGTTGCTCAGTTGTATCCAACTCTTTGCGACCCCACAGACTATACAGTCCATGGAATTCTCCAAGGAAGAATACCGGAGTGAGTAGCATTTCCCTTCTTCAGGGCATCTTCCCACCCAGGGATCAAACCCAGGTCTCCCAAACTGCAGGCAGATTCTTCACCAGCTGAGCCACAGGGAAGCCCAAGTATACTGGAGTGGGTAGCCTATCCCTTCTCCAGCAGATCTTCCAGTCCCAGGAATCGAACCCTATATTGCAGGATGATTCTTTACCACTGAGCTATCAGTTCAGTCGCTCGGTAATGACTGATTTTTCAAACCCCATGGACTGCAGCATGCCAGACTTCCCTGTCCATCTCCAACTCCCAGAACTTGCTCAAGCTTATGTCCATCCAGTCGGTGATGCCATCCAACCATCTCATCCTGTCTTCCCCTTTTCCTCCTGTCTTCAATCTTTCCGAGCATCAGGGTCGTTTCAAATGAGTCAGTTTTCAAATCAAGTGGCCAAAGTATTGGGGCTTCAGGTTCAGCATCAGTCCTTCCAATGAATATTCAGCACTGATTTCCTTTAGGATAGACTGGTTGGATCTCCTTGCAGTAAAGGACTCTCAACAGTCTTCTCCAACACAGCAGTTGAAAAACATCAATACTTCAGTGCTCAGCTTTCTTTATGGCCCAACTCTCGTATCCATACATGAGTACTGAAAAATCCATAGCTTTACTAGATGGAATTTGGCCAGCAAAGTAAAGTCTCTGCTTTTTAATGCACTGTCTAGGATGGTCAAAGCTTTTCTTCCAAGGAGCATGCTATCAGGGAAGGCTTGTACAGGATCTATCGGGAAGCAAGCCCAAACAATGAAGAAAAGCACAAGCCAATGAACAAGGAGCCAGATGTGGGTGGTCCAAGGTTTGGTGAAGCTCAGAAGTTCATGGTGACCTGGAAGAGAATGAACAACGCTTCCACATGGCACACCCACATGTCAGCCCTCCCCAGGGGACCCCCTCATGTATCGGATCGTGATGACTGCATTCCCTGTCACACGGGACATGTAAAAGGGGCTGGGAGAAGAGGGACAGCTCCTCTGAAATTACCTCAGGAACCCGGAATCACCGAGAGGTGCTTTGTCCTGCCTTCTGACTAGAACTGGGCCACCAGGACGTGACAATCTCCGCAGCCATGGTGCTTTCTGAATTCCAGCCTCTTGGAAGAGCTTGGTAATCTGAGCCTAAAATACATGCCCTCTGAGGTCCTTCATCCCTTTCTCTCTATGGTTGTCAAGTCTGTCCAGGCTCCTCTGACTCTTAGTGACATGGGATTTCTCCTTTGCCTCACAGGGTCAAGGACAACCTCAGCTGGTACCTGCTGGTTCCTGCATCAAGAGGTATTGTGTGAGGAAACCGTGATTTCCACCATTAAAGCAAGGAAATTCTCAAAACCAAAAGTTTTCCCTGGACCTGAACAAGTCCTGACATTACAGGGCAATCCCCCAGCACAATACCAAGAGGTGGGCAATCCACAGTCCAGGGGAGATCTGCCCAGGATGCAAAGCTTCAGGAGGAGCACCTTCAGGTAAGTACTACCAATTCCTGCAGGACCAGCAATAACCACTGTAGGAGAGAGGATCTGAGGCCACAGCCCATAGTTTGTGGGATATAACTCCACAAACATCCAGGTCTTCAAGGTGATTGTGCATATTTATCCTTCAGGACACTGACGGACAAAGGGAAGGCCAATGCTGAGAAATTTAACAACCTATCCCAGAAGGTTCATCAGGCAGGACCCTCCATAAAAAGAGCTCTTCCCCCAGCTCTCCTAGGAGGTGAACGAAATTCTTGTCCACTGCAGACCTACAGAGGGGGGTATGTCTCATGCTAAGAGAAGGGACTGGACCAGGTCACTGCAGCCCAGGCAAGGAGTAGAATGAGGATGGGCCAATACTGAAAACCCTGGCAATGCTCAGAGCCCAGACCCAGATCCCCTGAGTCATGGGTGTTCAACCTCAACAATGCAGGTAACCCCTACCCACCTGTGACCCCCAGGACCTGGCAGAGCTACGATATGCAGCCTCTTTGAGGAGGGGAGCTAGTGTGCAGACACCACAGCCAGACAACCATCAGGAGCCAAGGGCGCTTGAGGCCTCTGGTACCCATGGCTGGAGACCAGGATTGGAGCACCTCACTACTGGCCTCAGACCCACTCTCTCCTGCCTGATCTACATGGCTAGTATCCCTCTCCTCTCCTGGGTATTCTGACGATCTCAGGAATATTTATGAAGGTTCCATCAGAGACTCAGACAGGGGGGAAGCAGGTTTGTCACAGGGTCCTGCTGGAGGACACGTGGCTGACCTCCCCACTGACCTATCTCCCCACTGACACCAGGTCCTGAGGTCCTCAGGCAGGTGGTTCAGGAGGGATGGAGAGAAGCAGGATGGAGTCTGAGGACGGATGCACCCCAAGGCCATTCTGTTGAAGTGTGTCCTGCCAGGGGACACGCACATGGCTGGCCTAGCTTCTCTGCAGGGTGCTGTTGTGGCAACCCTCTCCAGTGTTCCTGCCCGGAGAATCCCAATGGACGGAGGAGTCTGGTGGGCTACAGTCTGTGGTGTCTCAAAGGGTCAGACACGACTGAAGTGACTGAGCATGCTCACTGCCCCATTCCTGGGTGAGCACAACCCTCAGGGCAGCCTCCCCTGAGTCAGCTGAGAAGGCCTCTGCCTCGTCCTCCTCTGATGTCTCAGGTGTCTCCTCTCACGGTGTGGGCACTAGGAGCCCCTCATGTGTTTGTGCTGTGAGTTGTCTGGGGCGACCGCACTGGTTTCCGACAAGGGGGCTCATCTGGACCTTCTTGTGGGGCCCCTGCAGGGTCCAGGTGCTGCAAGAACAGGTGAGCCCAGATGAATGGTAGGTGGAGGTGGGCATCTGAAGCCCTGTGCTTCTGCGTGCAGCTATCCTGTGACATAATGTTAGCCCACGGGGGGCTCCAGGAGGCCAAGGGACCCCAAGTCCTCGAGAGCCTCTGGACTCACTGTGAGTGTCAACTGCATCAGTGCCCCTGCAGCCCAGGGCGGTGACGTCCAGGTGTTTCACAAACTCCTTCCTTGGGGTCTCTCTACAGAGTGTGTGCGTTTATTGAGGCTATTTCTAGAGATGATTAAAGAACATGCTGTCTCTAGAAGAATAGTCTGAAGATGGAACACAGCCACTTAATACCAGACTAGAAACACTGCTAGGAATGCCTGTGAGCCCAGGCAGGGGTGCCCAGGACCCCAGTGCAGGGCTGCTGCCCAGGAGCATGTGGGAAGGGGCCGGGAGTCTCAGAGATGGAGTCTTCTCTTTACACTGAAAACAATAACTAGCAGGACAAGGAGTGGTGACGTTTAATATTGCAGGACTGTTGGGAATACACAGCAGAGTGAAGCCATGAGAAGTATATGTCTATATGTCGTGAGTGTGTGTGTGAGTGTGTGAATGTGAGTAAGTATGCATGTTTGTGTGTGGTGTATATATATGAGTGAGTGTATGTGTGTACATGTGAGTGTGCATATGTAAGTGCGAGGGTGTTTATGTGTGCATCTGAGCGTGTGAATGTGGTGGATTCGTTTTGTGTCTGTATGTGTGAGCGTGAAAGTGTTTGTGAGTATATATCTCTGTATGTCTGTGTGACAGGTGTGTGTTATATAACAGGTGTGTATGGACTGTTGTGTGGTGTGATAGGTTATGTTTGACATATGTATGTGTGCCTGTATGTCTGTGTGACAGAGGTGTGTATATGTAACAGGTATGTGTGCAACAGGTGTGTGTGTGTGTAACGTGTGTGTGTGAACGGTGTGTGTTTCTGTGTAGTAGATGTCTGTGTTACAGGAGGGTGTGTTTGTGACAGTTGTGTGTGTTACAGGTGGTGGGTGTGTGAGACAGGTGTGTGAGTGTGTGACAGATATGTCTGTATGTGTGTGACAGGTCTCTTTGTGTGTAACAGGTGTATGTGTGTGTAACAGCTGTGTCTGTGTGTGAATGGCTGTGTTTGTGTGTGACTGTGTGTGTCTGTATGTCTGTGTGACAGGTGTGAGTGCTTGTGTGTGACAGTTTTGTATGTGTGTGTGACAGGTGTGTGTGTGTAGAGGTGTGTGTGACAGGTGTGTGTGTCTGTGTAACAGCTGTGTGTGTGACAGGTAGGTGTGTGTGTGTATGTGAATACCCAGTGGTCGCTAACTTTGGGGGAGCACACTGATTAGAAGTGAAGATGTCTCTGTGGCACTAAAGGCTGGGTCACGATGCGGACTGTGTCCTCTGGGGCGGGTCCCTCGGTGGAAGAGCTCTGTGTACACAGGAGTCAGGGGACCTGGCAGGACACACGCCCTCAAACAAGCATGAGGACACGGACACAAACCCACTGAGCATGGCCATGGGTCATAAGTCTGCTCCTTCCTAATATCGCCCATGTATTAAGTGTAAAGTTTTCAGCCTCAGAACATGCAGGTGACCTGAGGTGTCCTAGGTTAAATACGGATATTCTGAGCCCTGAGAACATCACCCAGAGCAACACCAGCTCTGCACAGCAGTCCTGGGAGCACAGCCCTCACCAGGGACTGGAGCTGGAGAGTCCTCCTCCTGGTGGCCTTGGCTCCAGGTCAGGGTCATCCTGGTGCTGGGGTGAAGAAGGGACGGGTCCAGTCAAAGGGGTTCATGCACTTCTGTCCCCTGTCCACAGGTGTGCACTCCCAGGTGCAGCTGGTGCAGTTGGGGCTGAGCTGAGGAAGCCTGGAGCATCAGTGAAGGTGTCCTGCAAGGCTTCTGGATACACCTTTACTGACTACATGCACTGGGGGCGACAGGCCCCTCAGCAAGGTCTTGAACGGTTGGACAGATTGACAGCAAAGATGGTGGAGCAAAGTAGGCACAGAAGTTCCAGGGTAGAGGTCACCTTGGCTGTAGACACGTCCACCAGCACTGCCTACGTGCAGCTGAGCAGTCTGAGGTCTGAGGACACGGCTGTTTATTACTGTGTGAGACACACAGTGTGAAAACCCACATCCTGAGGGTGTCAGAAACCCTGAGGGGCAGGGCAGCTGTGCTGGGAGTAGACAGGAGAAAAATGATGGTTTTCCTGATTTCTCGTCACCAAGAGTCTGGAATCGAGAGATCAGATCATGCTCTCCTGGGACACTGGTGTTTTTGAGCAAGATCTCAAGATGACAAGTATATGAAAGAAAAATTCAAGATAAAGGTTTCTCTCCAAAGGGTTATGGATTTTTATTCCTTTTTTAGCACGGGTATTGAGAGCCTCATTCTTCTGGGAATGTTAGGGGAGGCATTATCTGGGAATACTTGGTTATGTCAATGTATGGGATTCTTATTCTGTAGAGTGTCCTGGCAAGTCCTCCGGCTCATTCTTTAGTTTGAAAAGTGTCATCGTCCTTGGGGGATCCCAAGGGTGAATTTCTATTTCCCAGTCTCTGCCAAGCAGCCCACACATGGCATCTGGTCAGACAGCCACAAGCAGGGTTATAGAGTCAGAGTCGAGGGGGTGCATAGTCCCTCAGTCTGTGGCAGCACATGGTTCCTCCCAGGGACCACGGCCTGCAGTGCCCTGTCCCCAGGGGCAGTGCTTGTGGTCACCGAGAAAGTTGGAGCCATGTGGGAGACACTGGTGGATGTGAGACCCACGTCCTAGCCTGTATCACTCTGCTGAGCGTTGTGCCAAGTTCCCATACGTGTGGAATTCAAACCAACACACACACATTCCCTTTTAGTCCACAGTTCAGAGTCTGATATCAGTTTCACTGGATTGGAATCCAGATGCGACAGGACCACAGTTCCAAGGCTCTCAGGGTCTGAATGCATCTGTGCCCCCAGAATTCAGGTTTGGAATTCCTGTGCACCCTGGAGAATGCTGCTAGAATTGGGGTCTTTGGCAGATGCTTACTTCATGAGAGGAGAGTCCTCATGATTTGGGTTGGAGTCTTTCTAAGAATCCCCAGAGAACATACTTGTCCCTGTCCACCAGGTAAGGACCCAGCAGGAAGGTGCCAGATGTGAACCAGGAAGGGGGCCTCACCAGAAGGCAGCCTCACTGGTGTTCTGACCTGGGGCTTCCAGCCTCTAGGACTGTGGGAAATAAAGGCTTGCTTACAGACCACCCCACCTGAGCTCCTGTTGTGCACTCTGAAAGGATAAAGTCAGGGACAATCTGCTTCTTTGCCGTGTCCAGTCTAGAGCTTCACTGCCCGTATCCCTGGCTCTCAGCCACTTCCTTCATCTGCACAGCCCAGCAAAGCACCTTCCTTCAGTGGTCACTTCTCCCAGGGCCAGATGCCCTTGGCCTCCCTCTGATGAACACATTTGTGGTTTCAACTGGAGCCACCTGATAATCAAGGAAAAGCAGACATCTCAATTAGTCACATTTGCCAAAGTCCCTAATGCCAAGTGAGATGACATTCAGAGACTCAATGAATGATTCAGACAAACACAGTCCACCTTCAGCCCTGCAAATACATCCTTCCCACAGGCCCATTACACTTAGCAAATCCCAGAAAACCTCCAAAATGTCCACCTAAGAATTGACACTAAATTATAATGTCGATTATAATAAAGATTGTAGAGCAAAGTTGGTCTAAATACCATCAACCCAAGTCCCAAATCTAGTCCTCTAACAGCTATGCATGAGGATTTGTGTTGTAAAATACAACACGAAGACAGGCGTATCTCAGCTACAAGGAGTTTCATTCCGTATAAAGGATAAATGTAAGTCAGAAAGGACCCCTGGTCCCAGTGTGCACGAGTGCTCAGTGCTACAGTTGTGTCTGACTCTTTGCCACCCTATGGACTATAGCCTGCCAAGCACCTCAGTTCATGGGGTTCTCCAGGCCGAGAATACTGGAGTGGGCTGGTATTTCCTCCTCCAGGGGATTCTTCCCAGCCAGGGACTGAACCCAAGTCTCCTGCATTTCTTTCAGTGAAAGCAGATTCTTCACTGTTGAGCCACCAGGGAGGCCCCACTGGCCCCGAGAGTGTTTAAATCCCTCCATGCAAACCCTACTAAGTCCAAGGTCTGGGAATAATCTTCTTTGGCTCCTCTTCCAGCCTCTGGGCCTGTTGATCTTCCCCTTACTTGCCATTCCTTTCGTGGGAGGTGGTGCATATTTGAAGCTAAGCACTTTCACCAGCCTATTTCCTGCTGCTTGGATCTTGAACCATTGCTGTGACCTTCAAGGAAAAGACAATTGAGGATGGTGCATGATCCTTCTATTCATTGTTGAATTTGATTTGCTAATAGGTTTTCAGAAGTTTTGCATTAAATTCATCCTAGGTACATTTATAAAAGCCCCTAGAGAAACTTTCTGTTCCGAGACTGTTGCTCCTTGGAAGATTTATAAATTACTATGATGAAATTCAATTTCACACACATGATCAGTCTCTCCATGTTGTCTCCTCCATCTTGATTCAGTCCTGCAGGTTTTACAGTTTAGGAATTTGTCCGTTTCTTCTAGACTGTCCAATTTGTTGGCATACAACTCTTTGTAATCATCTCATATGATTTTCTGTATCTCTGAGGTATTAGCTTTATGTCTTTTCTATATTTTGTTTCATTCCAGTAAGTTCTTGTTCCTCCTTGGGAGACTGGCGACAGGTTTGTGCTTTTCTTTGTCTTTGAAACGACGGCACTGACAGCAGCAGCACCAGCCTGATTCACTGATCGTCTTGTGTTCTGTGTGTGTGTTCCTCTCAACATTATTAATTTCTGCACTGTTTTGTCCTTTCCTTTCCACTACTGCCTCTGGGCTTTTGTGGCGTTTCTGTTTTAATTTCTGTAGGTAGTAAGTTGGATTGTTTCCTTCCGTTTCGTGAAGAAGACCTGTATCACTGTCAGCTTTCGTTTCAGAACTGCTGGGCCGGCATAGAGTTTAGAGATAAGTGTGTGTTAGTCCCTCAGTCGTGTCTGGCACTGTGTTGCCCCAGGGACTCTAGTGTGCCAGTCTTCTTTGTCCTTTCTAGGCAAGAATCCTGGAGTGGGTTGCCTTTCCTATTCCAGGGAATCTCACACACGGGGAGTCAACCCAGCTACTCCTACATTGCAAGTGGATTCTTTACCTACAAGAGGCAAAATTCTCATTATCCACAGAACACTGTAGATAGAAAACCTAAAGACTCCACACAAAGCTACGAGACCACACTCATCAGAGCACTGAACTCAACAGGTCAGAGTGGGTACCAGCATCTGAATTGCTCATGGCTTAGGAGTTGTTGGGATTCTCTGGATCCCAATTCTGATGCCATAAACGAAACCCCATAGAAACCAACTGGTAGTGGAATTGGGGATGTGGTCTGCAGCCTTCCAGTCCCATGAGATGAGAAGCATATTTGGGTTTTACAGGTGGTCCAGTGGGATCACAAAATCAGCGAAAGTGCAGGAGAGAGGAAAGCCTGTTAGGAGATGCACCACAGGACTCCACTGGCTTTGATGATGGACGAAGGTGTTGAGCCAAGGGATGAGGACACACCTAGAAGCTCAGTGACCTGGATGCCAGATGCCCACAGTTCCAGGGTCACCCTCAGGAGTCTTGACCATGTTGCATAGCATCGGGCACAAGTGACCCCACAAGCTCTGAGGCAGAGTGAGGTGGGGCCTCTCCCCAGAGCACATTCAGGTGTCGGGAAAAGCTGGATCTGGCACAGAAGACATGCTCCTGCAGAACTGCTGTGGCCAAAGCCAGACCGGGAAGGGCTTTGCATAGACAGTAGGTTCTAACTCAGTCAGTGCACAGGTGAGATCTCTGTGCTGAGGAATAGCTGACCTGCACCAGACCCGAAGGGGTGACGTCTCAGGGCAGGAGAAGACCAGGGTCCCGTGGACAGGGCGTCCGTCAGAGTGGGGACACACACTGGTCACTTCTGGCTCCAGGAGGGATAACCCCACTGATGACATGTTGACAGCACTCCCCACCCCGGGCAAACCCGCTGCCAAGTCCACACGTGCGGTGACTGTCGTCAGCCCCAGGCTACATCCTCACACACAGAAGTGCAGGAGTGAGGACACAGCCGCAGGGCCACAGGGAGGCGGGGGAGCGGAGCCCTAAGGAGCTCCCAGGAGCTGTGTGTCCTCAGTCCTCAGCAGACTTGGGGTCCTCAGTGTCCAGTGGCCTCAGGGAGGAGATGCTGAGGTTCACGAGTTCCTGCAGACACTCAGTTGTGCACAGGAAAATGCAGCCCACGGGGCAAGTCAGCCGTGCTGGGAAGACGAGCATCTCAGCACAAATGTCTACTTTGTCCACAAAATTAATACTGTGTTTAATTACTACGAACAAACCACCTCTAGAGTGATTCTTGAGGTTATATAAGCTGTTCAAGATGAAAAAATAGATAAGAAAGCAAAGGAAAATATAAATGCTTTAGTAATTCTGATAGACATTAAATTGTACTCAACTCCATTTGAACTCAATGTGATTATTGCTTGTATATTTTTCTCTGATGTTTGTATATGGAGTAAGTAAACATCAGCTAATCAGAAAAGAAAAAAATAAGAGTTTGTGTCTAACAAATGGCTGGTACCTGAATGTGTGGTGGGCATTTGTTGAGTAACAGTAAACACATTCGTGGGATTAAAGTCTCTTCCCCAAATCTGCCATTTTCCCTGAAAGCATTTTGTTTCCTGACCAGCCCTCCTTCATCATTTCATTCCTCAACAGTCTTCCTGGTATAGGGAGGGGGATCCCAGGAGGGGCTGAGTTCTCTGAGCACACATTCAGCAACCCCCTCACAGGGGGAGCCCAATAGACAGGACCTCTATTCACTGCTTTCTGCTTTTTATACAGAGGTCCCTCCTGTATGCAAATATCCACTCTGGTCACAGGGTAGAAACACAGCACCAGCTCCCTTAAATTCAGCCTCCTCCTCAGGCTTGAAGAGACTTGCGGCAGTGGTGACTCTCATCTGCTCGAAGATGAACCCACTGTGGACCCTCCTCTTTGTGCTCTCAGCCCCCAGAGGTGAGTGTCTCTGGGTCAGACATGGGCACGTGGGGAAGCTGCATCTGAGCCCACGGGTCACCGTGCTTCTCTCTCTCTACAGGGGTCCTGTCCCAGGTGCAGCTGAAGGAGTCGGGCCCCAGCCTGGTGAAGCCCTCACAGACCCTCTCCCTCACCTGCACGGTCTCTGGATTCTCATTGAGCAGCAATGCTGTAGGCTGGGTCCGCCAGGCTCCAGGGAAGGCGCTGGAGTGCCTTGGTTGTATAGACAGTGATGGAGACACAGGCTATAACCCAGCCCTGAAATCCCGGCTCAGCATCACCAAGGACAACTCCAAGAGCCAAGTCTCTCTGTCACTGAGCAGCGTGACAACTGAGGACACGGCCACATACTACTGTGCAAGACACACAGTGAGGGGAAGTCAGTGTGAGCCCAGACAAAAACCTCCCTGCATAAGGGCCCGTGACCACCAGGTGGCGCTCAGGACTCAGTACAGAGCTGAGCCCTGGAGCAGGTGCAGAAGAGGCGTTGGGCGGTGGGGGGCCGGGGGGGATTCTCCTCAGAGCTTCTCTTTCCTCCTCCTGCCCAGGAGCTGCACCTCAGACCCTCTTGTTGTGTCCTGGTATTTCATTTTTGTGGTTTATGTCGCTCTCAGTAAACTGTGTGTTTATATATGTTTTAATTTTTCCTTGAAGCAGGATAGCTTTATGCAAACACACACACACACACACACACACACATATAATACTAAACAGCTAAAATTTTTCACCTTCATTTCTCTTCTTTAAAAGGAACTCAGTAAAACACTTGACTCTCATGTTATTTTCAAACTGTTAACTATCCTGAAGGAAACAGGAGATATTTAAACACTTTTAATCTTTGTTTTGTTTTTGTCCATGAAGAAGGAAGAGATCCAACCTCCTTCTTTCTGTCAAACTGCACATTAGAATCTGCAGCAATCAGCGTCAAAGGCTCCAGTGTCAGGGGTCCCCAGGGCTGCATATGCAATGATTCTCATCATTCACAGGTTCTGTACTGAAAATTCACCTACATGCTAGCTTTTATTAGTGTCTGAACATAAACACTGTTACCTTGTGTCCTTATATAGACATTGACAGTTTGGCCAGTTCACTGAGTCACTCAACACACACACATTCCAGGTGAGGTCAATCCGGGTGATACCATCTCGCCTCAACGTCTCTGAAGTCCACACCCCATTCTAAGCTTATCTGTGGATCATTCATAAGGGGAAATACAGAGGTGCTCAGGTGGATTTGCCCCTGGGGTCACCGTGGAGCCCACCACCATGGGTCCTCGCTCCCATCACAGTGACCTTCACTGGCACAGGGAAAGGAAGGAGGAGCTGTGCTGGGTTCAGCCCTGAGGAAAGACCCAAGGACTGAGACGATGAAGGGCTGAGCTGAGATGGGCAAGGGGCAGGAGGTGGGGGCCGTCAGGGCGGAGACTCTGGCCTCAGAAAGGCGGACCTGCCCTGGGATCTGGTTCCAAGCCATCTGATAGACACACTGCTTGCCCACACTTCCTCGCCAACCATGTAAATTCAGAAGGCGCCCGTGGGGATCCTGGGATGACCAGGGTGAGTGTGACCACAGCCTCTCTGTATTCACAGGAATAGAGCTCCTCAATGCAAATTCCTCTTCATGCTTCAGGGTAAAATCCACCCCTGGGCTGTGAGAGCTCACCCCTCTCTGCTCACACAGGATGGAGGTCTCAGTGAAGGCACAGCTGTTGGGTAGAAAATGGGGCCTTGGGGTCTTCTCCTCTGCCTGGTGACAGCTCTCCAAGATGAGGGTCTCAGGTGCAGACACGGGTCTGTGGGGATAATTGTGACGGCAGGTGACTGACAGGGACGGATTCTCCTTGTCCCCAGCTGGCCTGTCCCAGTGCAGCTGAGGGGTAGGGTCCAGAACTGCTGAAGCTCTCACTGACCCTCTCCCTCACCTGTGCCATCTCTGGTTGCTCCATCACCAGGGGTTACTGGTAACCAGTACTCCCTGCAGCTGAGCTCTGTGATGACCAAGGACACGGCAGTGTGTTGCTGTGCAAGAGGCCCAGTGAGGGGAAGGCAGTGTGAGCCCAGACACCAGCCACCCTCCGGGGAATCCATGACCACCAGGGAGAGCTGGGGACGTACAATTGTGTGTTGCAGGAGCAGGTGCAGATGGTGATTGACAGCTGGTCTCCTATCAGGAGGCTTCCTCTCCTTGTAGCAGTTTATCTGGGGAACTTCTCTGCATTCATGACTCTTAGGTACCTCCTCAGTCTCTGAGGCAGAATGATGGTTGAGAGAGGGGACCATATCCTCACCGCACGAAAGGCATGGTCTCTTAGGGTTGCTTCCTCTTGTCACTTAGGCGCGTTCTCTGGACATTTGGTGTAAGCTCACTAAGTCCACAGGAGAGGCTCTGTGTGACTAAGCAGTGCGGCTCAGCACAGCAGGGCCACTGAACGAGCTAGCCAGCGGTCAACAGTGTAAGTACAGCTGGATCAGACAACAGAGGTGTATAAACCCAGCACCAGGGAAGAACCCCCCTTGGTGGTGCTAACTGAACTGACACCTCACTCACAGCATCAGCCATAGTTCTCTCCACGGAGACCCAGCGGGACCTCCACGCCACCTGAGATAGAAGCTGAGTCTGCTGACACCACGCTCAGATGCAGGAAGATGAAAAGTTTGTGTGGTCTGTGTTCCTGCATCTACGTTTGTGGTGTCCTCAGACTCACCTTCTACATCAACCTGGGGTGGGAGTCCCACTGAATTTCCATGGAGAAAACTGTGATTAATGCTCTGAGTGTGGTGTCAGCTCTTTGAGCACCACCGAGGGCATTCCTCCCTTCACTAATTGACAGGCTCTAGTAGGTGCAGTAACTTCTGTCATTTGGGTGGTTTTACGGCAGATAGAGGACACATACTAAAGGGAAGCTTGTACTTGAAAACCAATTCTTACTTGATATCCTCAGCTTTCTTGTCAAGCTATGAGCCACCAGAAGTTCATATGAGGACAAGTCTTTAAACGAGAGAGTACAATACCTCTAAGGAATATACAGAATATTCCATGATGAATAAAGAAGCCATTGTGAGCACCGTCTTCGTGTTCAGGCATCCCTCCTGACTGTCTCATGGAACAAACACTACCTTTAGTTGATGGAATTGACTGATTTTAAATCACTTTTGTCCTAATATATGCATGCTGGTCACTCCAGTCATGTCAGACTCTTTACCACCCAATGGACTGTAGCCCATTAGGCTCCTCTCCATGAAATTTTCCAAGTAAGAATACTAGAGTGGGTTGCCATGCCCTCCTCCAGGGCATCTTCCTGACCCAAGGATCGATCCTGTGTTTCTTACATCTGCTTATTGGTAGGCGGGTTCCTTATCACTAGCGCCATCTTCGGATCATTATGTGAGTCTTGTTCAGCAGAAATCACACAAAGAGAAGTGAACAGAGTAAACAGAAAGTCAAAGTTGCTCAGTTGTATCCAACTCTTTGCGACCCCACAGACTATACAGTCCATGGAATTCTCCAAGGAAGAATACCGGAGCGAGTAGCATTTCCCTTCTTCAGGGCATCTTCCCACCCAGGGATCAAACCCAGGTCTCCCAAACTGCAGGCAGATTCTTCACCAGCTGAGCCACAAGGGAAGCCCAAGTATACTGGAGTGGGTAGCCTATCCCTTCTCCAGCAGATCTTCCAGTCCCAGGAATCGAACCCTATATTGCAGGATGATTCTTTACCACTGAGCTATCAGTTCAGTCGCTCGGTAATGACTGATTTTTCACGACCCCATGGACTGCAGCATGCCAGACTTCCCTGTCCATCTCCAACTCCCAGAACTTGCTCAAGCTTATGTCCATCCAGTCGGTGATGCCATCCAACCATCTCATCCTGTCTTCCCCTTTTCCTCCTGTCTTCAATCTTTCCGAGCATCAGGGTCGTTTCAAATGAGTCAGTTCTTCAAATCAAGTGGCCAAAGTATTGGGGCTTCAGGTTCAGCATCAGTCCTTCCAATGAATATTCAGCACTGATTTCCTTTAGGATAGACTGGTTGGATCTCCTTGCAGTAAAGGACTCTCAACAGTCTTCTCCAACACAGCAGTTGAAAAACATCAATACTTCAGTGCTCAGCTTTCTTTATGGCCCAACTCTCGTATCCATACATGAGTACTGAAAAATCCATAGCTTTACTAGATGGAATTTGGCCAGCAAAGTAAAGTCTCTGCTTTTTAATGCACTGTCTAGGATGGTCAAAGCTTTTCTTCCAAGGAGCATGCTATCAGGGAAGCTTTAACTGATCTATCGGGGAAGCCCAAACAATGAGAAAAATCACAAGCCAATGAAACAAGGAGCCCAGATGTGGGTGGTCCAAGGTTTGGTGAAGTCAGAAGTTCATGTACCTGGAGAGAATGAACAACCTTCCACATGGCACACCCACATGTCAGCCCCTCCCCCAGGGGACCCCCTCATGTACGGACGTGATGACTGCATTCCCTGGTCACACGGGAACATGGAAAGGGGCTGGGAGAAGAGGGACAGCTCCTCTGAAATTACCTCAGGAACCCGGAATCACCGAGAGGTGCTTTGTCCTGCCTTCTGACTAGAACTGGGCCACCAGGACGTGACAATCTCCGCACCATGGTGCTTTCTGAATTCCAGCCTCTTGGAAGAGCTTTGGAATCTGAGCCTAAAATAAATGCCCTGCTGAGTCCTTCATCCCTTTCTCTCTATGTTGGTCAAGTCTGTCCAGGCTCCTCTGACTCTTAGTGACATTGGATTTCTCCTTCGACTCCCAGGTCAAGGACAACCTCAGCTGGTACCTGCTGGTTCCTGCATCAAGAGGTAGTGTGTGAGGAAACCGTGATTTCCACCATTAAAGCAAGGAAATTCTCAACACCAAAAGTTTCCCTGGACCTAACAAAGTCCTAACATTACAGGGCAATCCCCCAGCACAATACCAGAGAGGTGGGCAATCCACAGTCCAGGGGAGATCTGCCCAGGAATGCAAAGCTTCAGGAGGAGCACCTTCAGGGTAATTACTACCAATTCCTGCAGGACCAGCAATAACCACTGTAAGGATGAGAGATCGTGGAGGCCACAGTCCATAGTTTGTGGGATATAACTCCACAAACATCCAGGTCTTCAAGGTGAGTGTGCATATTTATCCCTTCAGGACACCTGACGGACAAAGGGAAGGCCAACGCTGAGAAATGTTAACACCTATCCAGAAGGTTCATCAGGCAGACCCTCCATAAAAGAGCTCTTCCCCCAGCTTCTCCTAGGAGGTGAACAGAAATTCTTGTCCACTGCAGACCTACAGAGGGGGTATATCTCATGGCTAAGAGAAGGGACTGGACCAGGTCACTGCAGCCCAGGAAGGAGTAGAATGAGGATGGGCCAATACTGAAAACCCTGGCAATGCTCAGAGCCCAGACCCAGATCCCCTGAGTCATGGGTGTTCAACCTCAACAATGCGGGTAACCCCTACCCACCTGTGACCCCCAGGGACCTGGCAGAGCTACGATATGCAGCCTCTTTGAGGAGGGGAGCTTGTGTGCAGACACCACAGCCAGACAACCATCAGGAGCCAAGGCGCTGAGGCTCTGGTACCCATGGCTGGAGACCAGGATTGGAGCACCTCACTACTGGCCTCAGACCCACTCTCTCCTGCCTGATCTACATGGCTAGTATCCCTCTCCTCTCTTGGGTATCTGACGATCTCAGGAATATTTATGAAGGTTCCATCAGAGACTCAGAACAGGGGGAAGCAGGTTTGTCACAGGGTCCTGCTGGAGGACACGTGGCTGACTCCCCACTGACCTATCTCCCCACTGACACCAGGTCCTGAGGTCCTCAGGCAGGTGGTCAGGAGGGATGGAGAGAAGCAGGATGGAGTCTGAGGACGGATGCACCCCGAGGCCATTCTGCTGAAGCGATGTCCTGCCAGGGGACACGCACATGGCTGGCCTAGCTTCTCTGCAGGGTGCTGTTGTGGCAACCCTCTCCAGTGTTCCTGCCCGGAGAATCCCATGGACGGAGGAGTCTGGTGGGCTACAGTCTGTGGTGTCTCAAAGGGTCAGACACGACTGAAGTGACTGAGCATGCTCACTGCCCCATTCCCTGGGTGAGCACACCCTCAGGGCAGCCTCCCCTGAGTCAGCTGAGAAGGCCTCTGCCTCGTCCTCCTCTGATGTCTCAGGTGTCTCCTCTCACAGGTGTGGGCACTAGGAGCCCCTCAGGTGTTTGTGCTGTGAGTTGTCTGGGGCGACTGCACTGGTTTCTGACAAGGGGGCTCACCTGGAACTTCTTGTGGGGCCCCTGCAGGGTCCAGGTGCTGCAAGAACAGGTGAGCCCAGGAATAAATGGTAGGTGGAGTGGGCATCGAGCCCCGTGCTTCTGCGTGCAGCTATCCTGTGACATAATGTTAGCCCACAGGGGGCTCCAGGAGGCCAAGGGACCCCAAGTCCTGGAGAGCCTCTGGACTCACTGTGAGTGTCAACTGCATCAGTGCCCCTGCAGCCCCAGGGCGGCGACGTCCAGGTGTTCTCACAAACTCCTTCCTTGGGGTCTCTCTACAGAGTGTGTGCGTTTATTGAGGCTATTTCTAGAGATGATTAAAGAACATGCTGTCTCTAGAAGACTAGTCTGAAGATGGAACACAGCCACTTAATACCAGACTAGAAACACTGCTAGGAATGCCCTGTGAGCCCAGGCAGGGGGTGCCCAGGACCCCAGTGCAGGGCTGCTGCCCAGGAGCATGTGGGAAGGGGCCGGGAGTCTCAGAGATGGAGTCTTCTCTTTACACTGAAAACAATAACTAGCAGGACAAGGATTGGTGACGTTTAATATTCAGGACTGTTGGGAATACACAGCAGAGTGAAGCCATGAGAAGTATATGTCTATATGTCTGTGAGTGTGTGTGTGAGTGTGTGAATGTGAGTAAGTATGCATGTTTGTGTGTGTGTATATATATGAGTGAGTGTATGTGTGTGCATGTGAGTGTGCATATGTAAGTGTGAGGGTGTTTATGTGTGCATCTGAGCGTGTGAATGTGTGGATTCGTTTTGTGTCTGTATGTGTGAGCGTGAAAGTGTTTGTGAGTATATATCTCTGTATGTCTGTGTGACAGGTGTGTGTTTATATAACAGGTGTGTATGTGACTGTTGTGTGTGTGTGATAGGTATGTTTGACATATGTATGTGTGCCTGTATGTCTGTGTGACAGAGGTGTGTATATGTAACAGGTATGTGTGCAACAGGTGTGTGTGTGTGTAACATGTGTGTGTGCGAACGGTGTGTGTTTCTGTGTAGTAGATGTCTGTGTTACAGGAGGGTGTGTATATAACATTGTGTGTTTGTAACAGTTGTGTGTGTTACAGGTGGTGGGTGTGTGAGACAGGTGTGTGAGCGTGTGACAGATATGTCTGTATGTGTGTGACAGGTCTCTTTGTGTGTAACAGGTGTATGTGTGTGTAACAGCTGTGTCTGTGTGTGTGAATGGCTGTGTTTGTGTATGACAGGTGTGTGTGTGTGTGACAGTTTTATGTGACTGTGTGTGTCTGTATGTCTGTGTGACAGGTGTGAGTGCTTGTGTGTGACAGTTTTGTATGTGTGTGTGACAAGTGTGTGTGTGTGTGACAGGTGTGTGTGTCTGTGTAACAGCTGTGTGTGTGACAGGTAGGTGTGTGTGTGTATGTGAATACCCAGTGGTCGCTGACTTTGGGGGAGCACACTGATTAGAGGTGAACATGTCTCTGTGGCACTAAAGGCTGGGTCACGATGCGGACTGTGTCCTCTGGGGTGGGTCCCTCAGTGGAAGAGCTCTGTGTACACAGGAGTCAGGGACCTGGCAGGACACACGCCCTCAAACAAGCATGAGGACACGGACACACACCCACTGAGCATGGCCATGGGTCATAAGTCTGCTCCTTCCTAATATCGCCCATGTATTGAGTGTAAAGTTTTCAGCCTCAGAACATGCAGGTGACCTGAGGTGTCCTAGGTTAAATACGGATATTCTGAGCCCTGAGAACATCACCCAGAGCAACACCGGCTCTGCACAGCAGTCCTGGGAGCACAGCCCTCACCAGGGACTGGAGCTGGACAGTCCTCCTCCTGGTGGCCTTGGCTCCTGGTCAGGGTCATCCTGGTGCTGGGGTGAAGAAGGGACAGGGTCCAGTCAAAGGGGTTCATGCACTTCTGTCCCCTCTCCACAGGTGTGCACTCCCAGGTGCAGCTGGTGCAGTTGGGGCTGAGGTGAGGAAGCCTGGAGCATCAGTGAAGGTGTCCTGCAAGGCTTCTGGATACACCTTCACCGACTACATGCATTGGGTGCAACAGGCCCCTCAGCAAGGTCTTGAACGGATGGACAGATTGACAGCAAAGATGGTGGAGCAAAGTAGGCACAGAAGTTCCAGGGTAGAGTCACCTTGGCTGCAGACACGTCCACCAGCACTGCCTACGTGGAGCTGAGCAGTCTGAGGTCTGAGGACACGGCTGTTTATTACTGTGTGAGACACACAGTGTGAAAACCCACATCCTGAGGGTGTCAGAAACCCTGAGGGGCAGGGCAGCTGTGCTGGGAGTAGACAGGAGAAAAATGATGGTTTTCCTGATTTCTCGTCACCAAGAGTCTGGAATCTGAGAGATCAGATCATGCTCTCCTGGGACACTGGTGTTTTTGAGCAAGATCTCAAGATAACAAGTATATGAAAGAAAAATTCAAGATAAAGGTTTCTCTCCAAAGGGTTATGGATTTTTATTCCTTTTTTAGCACGGGTATTGAGAGCCTCATTCTTCTTGGCAATGTTAGGGGAGGCATTATCTGGGAATACTTGGTTAATGTCAAGTATGGGATTCTTATTCTGTAGAGTGTCCTGGCAAGTCCTCCGGCTCATTCTTTAGTTTGAAAAGTGTCATCGTCCTTGGGGGATCCCAAGGGTGAATTTCTATTTCCCAGTCTCTGCCAAGCAGCCCACACATGGCATCTGGTCAGACAGCCACAAGCAGGGTTATAGAGTCAGAGTCGAGGGGTGCATAGTCCCTCAGTCTGTGGCAGCACATGGTTCCTCACAGGGACCACGGCCTGCAGTGCCCTGTCCCCAGGGGCAGTGCTTGTGGTCATCGAGAAAGTTGGAGCCATGTGGGAGACACTGGTGGATGTGAGACCCACGTCCTAGCCTGTATCACTCTGCTGAGCGTTGTGCCAAGTTCCCATACGTGTGGAATTCAAACCAACACACACACATTCCCTTTTAGTCCACAGTTCGGAGTCTGATATCAGTTTCACTGGATTGGAATCCAGATGCGACAGGACCACAGTTCCAAGGCTCTCAGGGTCTGAATGCATCTGTGCCCCCAGAATTCAGGTTTGGAAGTCCTGTGCACCCCGGAGAATGCTGCTAGAATCGGGGTCTTTGGCAGATGCTTACTTCATGAGAGGAGAGTCCTCATGATTTGGGTTGGAGTCTTTCTAAGAATCCCCAGAGAACATACTTGTCCCTGTCCACCAGGTAAGGACCCAGCAGGAAGGTGCCAGATGTGAACCAGGAAGGGGGCCTCACCAGAAGGCAGCCTCACTGGTGTTCTGACCTGGGGCTTCCAGCCTCTAGGACTGTGGGAAATAAAGGCTTGCTTACAGACCACCCCACCTGAGCTCCTGTTGTGCACTCTGAAAGGATAAAGTCAGGGACAATCTGCTTCTTTGCCGTGTCCAGTCTAGAGCTTCACTGCCCGTATCCCTGGCTCTCAGCCACTTCCTTCATCTGCACAGCCCAGCAAAGCACCTTCCAACAGTGGTCACTTCTCCCAGGGCCAGATGCCCTTGGCCTCCCTCTGATGAACACATTTGTGGTTTCAACTGGAGCCACCTGATAATCAAGGAAAAGCAGACGTCTCAATTAGTCACATTTGCCAAAGTCCCTAATGCCAAGTGAGATGACATTCAGAGACTCAATGAATGATTCAGACAAACACAGTCCACCTTCAGCCCTGCAAATACATCCTTCCCACAGGCCCATTACACTTAGCAAATCCCAGAAAACCTCCCAAATGTCCACCTAAGAATTGACACTAAATTATAATGTCGATTATAATAAAGATTGTAGAGCAAAGTTGGTCTAAATACCATCAACCCCAAGTCCCAAATCTAGTCCTCTAACAGCTATGCGTGAGGATTTGTGTTCTGAAATACAACACGAAGACAGGCGTATCTCAGCTACAAGGAGTTTCATTCCGTATAAAGGATAAATGTAAGTCAGAAAGGACCCCTGGTCCCAGTGTGCACGAGTGCTCAGTGCTACAGTTGTGTCTGACTCTTTGCCACCCTATGGACTATAGCCTGCCAAGCGCCTCTGTCCATGGGGTTCTCCAGGCCGAGAATACTGGAGTGGGCTGGTATTTCCTCCTCCAGGGGATCTTCCCAACCAGGGACTGAACCCAAGTCTCCTGCATTTCTTTCAGTGCAAGCAGATTCTTCACTGCTGAGCCACCAGGGAGGCCCCACTGGCCCCGAGAGTGTTTAAATCCCTCCATGCAAACCCTACTAAGTCCAAGGTCTGGGAATAATCTTCTTTGGCTCCTCTTCCAGCCTCTGGGCCTGTTGATCTTCCCCTTACTTGCCATTCCTTTTCGTGGGAGGTGGTGCATATTTGAAGCTAAGCACTTTCACCAGCCTATTTCCTGCTGCTTGGATCTTGAACCATTGCTGTGACCTTCAAGGAAAAGACAATTGAGGATGGTGCATGATCCTTTCTATTCATTGTTGAATTTGATTTGCTAATAGGTTTTCAGAAGTTTTGCATTAAATTCATCCTAGGTACATTTTATAAAAGTCCCTAGAGAAACTTTCTGTTCCGAGACTGTTGCTCCTTGGAAGATTTTAAAATTACTATGATGAAATTCAATTTTCACACACATGATCAGTCTCTCCATGTTGTCTCCTCCATCTTGATTCAGTCCTGCAGGTTTTACAGTTTAGGAATTTGTCCGTTTCTTCTAGATTGTCCAATTTGTTGGCATACAAGTGTTGGTAATCATCTCATATGATTTTCTGTATCTCTGAGGTATTAGCTTTATGACTTTTCTATATTTTGTTTCATTCCAGTAAGTTCTTGTTCCTCCTTGGGAGACTGGCGACAGGTTGTGCTTTTCTTTGTCTTTGAAACGATGGCACTGACCGCAGCAGCACCAGCCTGACTCACTGATCGTCTTGTGTTCTGTGTGTGTGTTCCTCTCAACATTATTCATTTCTGCACTGTTTTGTCCTTTCCTTTCCACTACTGCCTCTGGGCTTTTGTGGCGTTTCTGTTTTAATTTCTGGAGGTAGTAAGTTGGATGGTTTCCTTCCGTTTCTTGAAGAAGACCTGTATCACTGTCAGCTTTCGTTTCAGAACTGCTGGGCCGGCATAGAGTTTAGAGATAAGTGTGTGTTAGTCCCTCAGTCGTGTCTGGCACTGTGTTGCCCCAGGGACTCTAGTGCGCCAGTCTTCTTTGTCCTTTCTAGGCAAGAATCCTGGAGTGGGTTGCCATTTCCTACTCCAGGGAACCTCACACCTGGGGAGTCAACCCAGGTCTCCTACATTGCAAGTGGATTCTTTACCACAAGAGGCCAAATTCTCATGATCTACGGAACACTGTAGATAGAAAACCCTAAAGACTCCACACAAAGCTACGAGACCACACTCATCCAGAGAGCACTGAAGTCAACAGGCCAGAATGGGTACCAGCATCTGATTGCTCATGGCTTGGGAGTTGTTGGGGATTGCATGGATCCCACTTCTGATGCCATAAATTAAACCCCATAGAAACCAACTGGCAGTGGATTTGTGGATGTCGTGTGCAGCCTTCCAGTCCCGTGAGATGAGAAGCATATTTGGGTTTTACAGGTGATCCAGTGGGATCACAAGATCAGCGAAAGTGCAGGAGAGAGGAAAGCCTGTTAGGAGATGCACCACAAGACTCCACTGGCTTTGATGATGGACGAAGGTGTTGAGCCAAGGGATGAGGACACATGTAGAAGCTCAGTGACCTGGATGCCAGACGCCCACAGTTCCAGGGTAACCCTCAGGAGTCTTTACCATGTTGTATAGTATCGGGCACAAGTGACCCCACAAGGTCTCAGGCAGAGTGAGGTGGGGCCTCTCCCCAGAGCACATTCAGGTGTCAGGAAGCTGGATCTGGCACAGAAGACATGCTCCTGCAGAACTGCTGTGACCAAAGCCAGACCGGGAAGGGCTTTGCATAGACAGCAGGTTCTAACTCGGTGAGTGTACAGGTGAGATCCCTGTTCTGAGGAAGAGCGGACCTGCACCAGACCCGAAGGGGTGTCGTCTAAGGGCAGGAGAAGACCAGGGTCCCATGGACAGGGCGCCCGTCAGAGTGGGGACACACACTGGTCACTTCTGGCTCCAGGAGGGATAACCCCACTGATGACATGTTGACAGCACTCCCCACCCCGGGCAAACCCGCTGCCAAGTCCACACGTGCTGTGACTGTCGTCAGCCCCAGGCTACATCCTCACACACAGAAGTGCAGGAGTGAGGACACAGCCGCAGGGCCACAGCGAGGAGGGGGGAGCACAGCCCTAAGGAGCTCCCAGGAGCTGTGTGTCCTCAGTCCTCAGCAGACTTGGGGTCCTCAGTGTCCACCCTCAGGGAGGAGATGCTGAGGTTCACGAGTTCCTGCAGACAGTCAGTTGTGCACAGGAAAATGCAGCCCACTGGGCAAGTCATCCATGCTGGGAAGACGAGCATCTCAGCACAAATGTCTACTTTGTCCACAGAATTAATACTGTGTTTAATTACTAGAACAAACCACCTCTAGAGTGATTCTTGAGGTTATTTAAGCTGTTCAAGATGAAAAACACTCAAGAAAACAAAGGGAAATACAAATGATTTGGGAATTCTGATAAACATTAAATTATACTCAACTCCATGAATTCAATGTGATTCAAACATGTATATTTTTCTCTGATGTTTGCATATTGCGTAAGTAAACATCAGGTAATCAGAAAAGAAAAAAAAAATTAGAGTTTGTGTCTAACAAATGGCTGGTACCTGAATGTGTGGTGGGCATTTATTGAATAAAGGGAAACACATTCTTGGGATTAAAGTCTCTTCCCCAAATCTACCATTGCTCCCTGAAAGCATCATTTTTCCTGACCAGCCCTCCTTCATCATTTCCTTCCTCAACAGTCTTCCTGGTATAGGGAGGGGGACCCCAGGAGGGGCTGAGTTCTCTGAGGGCACAGGCAGCATCCCCCTCACAGGGGGAGCCCCATAGACAGGACCTCTATTCACTGCTTTCTGCTTTTTATACAGAGGTCCCTCCCGTATGCAAATATCCACTCTGGTCACAGGGTAGAAACACAGCACCAGCTCCCTTAAATTCAAGCCTCCTCCTCAGGCTTGAAGAGACTTGCGGGAGTAGTGACTCTCATCTGCTCGAAGATGAACCCACTGTGGACCCTCCTCTTTGTGCTCTCAGCCCCCAGAGGTGAGTGTCTCTGGGTCAGACATGGGCACGTGGGGAAGCTGCATCTGAGCCCACGGGTCACCGTGCTTCTCTCTCTCCACAGGGGTCCTGTCCCAGGTGCAGCTGAAGGAGTCGGGCCCCAGCCTGGTGAAGCCCTCACAGACCCTCTCCCTCACCTGCATGGCCTCTGGATTCTCATTGACCAGCTATGCTGTAGGCTGGGTCCGCCAGGCTCCAGGGAAGGCGCTGGAGTGGGTTGGTGGTTTAGATAATGATGGAGACACATGCTATAACCCAGCCCTGAAATCCCGGCTCAGTATCACCAAGGACAACTCCAAGAGCCAAGTCTCTCTGTCACTGAGCAGCGTGACAACTGAGGACACGGCCGTGTACTACTGTGCGAAGGACACAGTGAGGGGAAGTCAGTGTGAGCCCAGACAAAAACCTCCCTGCATTGGGGCCCGTGACCACCAGGGGGCGCTCAGGACTCAGTACAGAGCTGAGCCCTGGAGCAGGTGCAGAAGAGGCGTTGGGAGATGGGGATCCTGGGTGGGATTCTCCTCAGGGCTTCTCTTTCCTCCTCCTGCCCAGGAGCTGCACCTCAGACCCTCTTCTGTGTCCTGGTATTTCATTGTGGTTTATGTCACTCTCAGACAACTGTGTGTGTATATACATTTCAATTTAGCTTGAAGCAAGGATAGCTTTTTGAAAACACACACTCACACATAATACTCAACAGCTAAATTTTTTCCCCTTCATTTTTATTCCTTCAAGGGAACTCAGTAAAACACTTGCTGCTCCTACTGCTAAGTCACTTCAGTCGTGTCCGACTCTGTGTGACCCCATAGACGCCAGCCCATCAGGCCCTGGGATTCTCCAGGCAAGAACACTGGAGTGGGTTGCCATTTCCTCTCCAATGCATGAAAGTGAAAAGTGAACGTGAAGTTGCTCAGTCGTGTCTGACTCTTCGCGACCTCATGGACTGCAGCCCACCACGCTCCTCCGTCCATGGGATTTTCCAGGCAAGTGTGCTGGAGTGGGCTGCCATCGCCTTCTCAGTCTGCTTTTTAAGTGCTGACACTTAAAACACTTGACTCTCGTTAATTTAAAAGTGTTAACTGTCCTGAAAGGAAACATCAGATATTTAAACATTTTAATCTTTGTTTTGTTTTCTACATGAGGAAGGAAAAGACTCAACCGCCTTCTTCCTGTCAAACTGCACCATTATAATCTGGAGCAAGCAGTGTCAAAAGCTCCAGTGTCAGGGGTCCCCAGGGCTGCATATGCAATGATTCTCATCATTCACAGATTCTGTACTGCAAATTCACCTACTTGCTAGCTTTTATTGGCATCTTAACACAAACACTGTTACCTTGTGTCCTTATATAGACATTGACACTTTGGCCAGTTCACTGAGTCACTCAACACACACACATTCCAGGTGAGCCAATCCGGGTGATACCATCTCGCCTCAACATCTCTGAAGTCCACATCCCATTCTGAGCTTATGTCGGGATCATTCATAAGGGCAAATACAGAGGTCCTCAGGTGGATTTCTCTGTGGAGTCAATGTGGAGACCACCACAATCTGTCCTCGCTCCCATCACAGTGACCGTCACTGGCACAGGGAAAGGAAGCAGGAGTTGTGCTGGGCTCAGCCCTGAGGAAAGACCCAAGGACTGAGAGGACGAGGGGCTGAGCTGAGATGGGCAAGGGGCAGGAGGTGGGGGCCCTCAGGACAGAGACTCTGGCCTCAGAAAGGGGGACCTGCCCTGGGATCTGGTTCCAAGCCATCTGATAGACACACTGCTTTCCCACCCTTGCTTGCCAACCATGTAAACTCAGAAGGCACCCATGGGGATCCTGGAATGACCAGGGTGATTGTGACCACAGCCTCTCTGCACTCACAGGAATAGAGCTCCTCAATGCACATTCCTCCTCAAGCTCCAAGGAAAAACCCACCCCTGGGCTATGGGAGCTCACCACTCTCTGCTTACACAGGATGGAGGTCTCAGTGAAGGCAGAGCTGTTGTGTAGAAGATGAGGCTTTGGGGTCTTCTCCTCTTACTGGTGGCTGTTCCCCAAGGGGAAGGTCAGGCATCAGGCACACATCTGTGGGGGTAATTGTGAAAGCAGGTGACTGACTGGGTTTGAATCTTCTTGCCCCCGGGTGTCCTGTCCCAGCTGAAGGTGCAGGAGTCGGGCCCAGAACTGGTGAAGCCCTCGCAGATCGTCTCCCTCACATGTGCTGTCTCTGGTTGCTCCGTCACGTGGTTATGGTAGGAGCTGGATCCACCAGGCCCCAGGGAAGGGGCTAGCGTGGATGGGAAGCACATACTATAATGGTGACACTTACCACAGCCCCTCCATCAAGAGCCACACCTCCATCTCCAGGGGCACGTCTAAGAACCAGTCCTCCCTGCAGCTGAGCTCTGTGACCACTGTGGACACAGCTGTGTATTACTGTGCAAGAGACACAGTAAGGGGATGTCAATGTCAGCCCAGACACAGGCCACCCTCCGGCACCCCATGACCACCAGGGGGCTTGTGGGACACACCGAGCACAGGGCTGAGCCCAGGAGCAGGTGCCCTGGGCTTGGAGGGGATGCTCAGGAAAGCCTGTGCTTTCCTCTTCCAGCCCAAGAGTCCACCAGAGACCCTTGTCTGTGTCCTAACGTCTCACTGCTGTACTTTATGTCACCCTCGGCATACTGTGGGAATATGCATGTTTTTGCAGTTTTAATTTCCTGTTGAAGTAGAATGGATTTTTTACATACACATTTAATACTCTAGAACTAACGATAATTTGTTGCTTTACTTTTCTTCTCCTGAAAGGATATCAGCATATCCCTGAGGCCCATCACCATTTTCCTGGTGAGTCTGAATCTAGAAATTTTTGAAGGTTCTGAGAAGACACAGGAGATTTCAGTTGCTACAATTTTTGTTGTTTTTGAACATGTACATGGACATGTTCTGTACATGTTTTGTACCTGTGGAAGGAAGAGACTCACTCCTTCTTTCAGTGAAACTGCAAAAACAGGTAGAATTCTGCTGTGTCCAGTGTTATAGTTGTAGCACAGAGAGCCCCAATACTGCATATACAGACATCCTTGTTACTCAGATTCCGCATTTGCAAGTTCACCTACTTTTTAGCTACTATTAGCATAATAAAACATATACCATTTTTTCATGGTCATTAATGGACATTTACAATGTGGACTGCCTTTAAATCATCCAACACATGCATGTTTCTACTTGAGGGAAGTCAAGCCCATTCCCTCATTTTTCATCCAATCATGTAAATCAGTCTCCTTCATGTTCAGTTTACTGACATATTTTCACATTTTGTGCTCCTTACGTGACAGTTTCCCTCTTTAAAATGACCCCGTGCGTAGTCCTCATGCACAGGCTAGTGTCTCTAAGCACCCATTGCTGCAAGCTAATTTTAAATAGAAAATATCTCTCTCAGAAAGGTTCATTCAGGCAAGAATGGTACTTCTCAGCATGTGAGCTTGACATTGATGCCTCAAATATAAATATCATTTTTTAAGATGGGATTCAGATCTCAATCTTTGTTTTTTGAGGTAGCCTTGGAAACTTGGTTGAGTTCCAAATACTGATGGTAAAATGGAGATTTATGGACAAGAAGGAGATTGACTGGATGGAAGATGACCATGAAGAGATTTCAAGTTCAGGGGGTCCTGGCTAGACTGTCTCCCAAGGATTCTTGGTCAATAGACATCAGGGAAAACAGAATCACCTGGGAGACAGCAGGTTTAATGAAATGACTCCAACATTGAGAATGATCAGAGGTCAAGGGTAAGCGTGCTCACTAATCTGACTTAGGTGTCTTGATAAAACTAGGAAAGGATGGACACAGAAACCCACAGGTCAAGACCTCGTTGAGAAACAAATTTTAGGAAGCCAGAGTAGAATGTGGTCAAGGCGTCCTTGTCACCTTGGGATTCAGCATTCTTATCTTCATTGACCTGGTCCTCTGAAAGTCAGCTTTAACCCAGAGGAAGATGATCTGTCTGGTCCTTCCCCATCCTGCTGGCATCTCTGAGCTGTGAGCATCCCCCGGGTCTGAGGAAGGTGGAGTGATGTAGTGACCTCTGTGAAGAGGTCTCATGCTTTCTCCTTCCCAGGTGTCCTGTCCCAGGTGCTGGGGCGGGAGTCGAACCAGGACTATTGGAGGCCCTCTCCTCACCTGGTCTGTCTGTGGATTCTGCATCACACAGAGTGCTGACTGCTGGGACTGGAGCCCTCGCTCTTAAGAGTCAGAGCTGCAGTGACGGGGTGCTTTGGTCCCGGGAATAGCGCAGCATAGAGCATGTCTCTCCAGAAACCACTCTCCATCCAGAGACATGTCCATCTAGCTCCACGAGGACCTGGACACAACCCTGTGTTGCTGTCCCAGGAGGTCCAGGGAGAAGTCAGACCCAACCCACGTAACACTGCCTACAGGGCTGCTCCAAGCACCAGGGGACACCCGCGCCATCAGGAAACAAGAGGACACTTTTCAAGGCAGGAGAGAAAATGTCACGATGAGGTTTTCTCTCAGAAGCTGGGGTCTCTCCACTGGAACATTCCCTCCCCTGCAAGCTCCTTCCACTGTCACCCCAGAGAGCTTTCCTGTTTCTGAACCTGGGATGCGATTTCATGGAGTCAGGCTGGTCTGTCTTTCCCCATCTGTCTTAGGACAGGCTGCACAGAAATATTTACTCAGGGGACCTATTAGGTCACCACTTTCTGTTACCTGCTGTCAACTTTTTAATTGTTAATTCTTCTACTTAACTTCGAGTCTGCTTTCACCTTCAGATGGATTTCCAAATCCTCTCAGGCTGAAATTCTCCCCAGCTCTGTTAGACTCTGTGTCTTTCATTTAAATAGTGAGTAGTATTTGAAGTTGGCAATTGATGTCATAGAGCACTGGAGTGACTTTTTCCCCAGAGGACACTTGAAAATGTCTGGACACCAGTTAGGCTGTATCGTAAGGGGTGAATTGTAGGTGGCTAGTTCTGCATTTGGTAGACAGATAAATAATAGATGAAATAGAAATGAAAATAAAAGGAAACAACGCAAACAATTGGATCCTAACAATACGGTTCAGTACAGTCTCTCGGTCCTGCCCGACTCTTTGGGACCCCATGAATCACAGCACACCTCACCTCCCTGTTCTTCTCCAACTCCAGGAGAATACTCAAACTCATGTCCATCGAGTCAGTGATGCCATCCAGCCATCTCATCCTCTGTCGTCCCCTTCTCCTCCTGTCCCCAAGCCCTCCCAGCATCACAGATTTTTCCAATGAGCCAACTCTTCGCATGAGGTGGTCAAAGTATTGGAGTTTCAGCTTTAGCATCAGTCCTTCCGATGAACACCCAGGTGATCTCCTTTAGAATGGACTGGATGGATCTCCTCATGGTCCAAGGGACTCTCAAGAGTCTTCTCCAACACCACAGTTCAAAAGCATCAATTCTTCAGCGCTCACCTTTCTTCATAGTGAAGAAATTCTCACATCCATACATCTCACATTTGACATCCAGCATTTGAGCACGTTAGCATTTTGTACTTTAGCTCCTCTAAAGGTGTGTAACAGTATCTCATCTGCCTGTTATTTCATGCTTCCTAAGTAGTCAAACAGGAGATGACAAGAGTGAACATCGACATTTTGGAATCAGCCAACTAAGAAGGACTGGAATGGGTGGGTTTAACTCAGAGGACCATTATATCTACTACGGCAGGCAAGAATCCCTTAGGAGAAATGGAGTAGCCATCATAGTCAACAAAAGAGTCTGAACTGCAGTACTTGGATGCAGTGTCAAAAATGACAGAATGATCTCTGTTTGTTTCTGGGGCAAAGCATTCAATATCATGGTAATCCTAGTGTATACCCTGACCAGTAATGCTGAAGAAGTAAGTTCAACGGTGCTATGAAGACCTACAGGACCTTCTAGAATTAACATCCAAAGAAGATGTCCTTTTCATTACAGGGGACTGGATTGCATAAGTAGGAAATCACGAAAAACCTGGAGTAACAGGCAAATTTGGCCTTGGAGTACAGAATGAAGCAAGACAAAGGCTAATAGAGTTCTGCCAAGAGAATGCACTGGTCATAACAAACACCCTCTTCCAACCACATAAGAGAAGACTCTACACATAGACATCACCAGATGGCCAACACAGAAATTAGATTGATTATATTGTTTGATGCCAAAGATGGAGAAGCTCTATAGAGTCAGCAAAAACAAGACCAGGAGCTGACTGTGGCTCAGATCATGAACTCCTTATTGCCAAATTCAGACTTAAATTGAAGAAACTAGGGAAAACCACTAGACCATTCAGGCGTGACCTAAATCAAATTCCTTACGATTATACAGTGGAAGTGAGAAATAGGTTTAAGGGACTAGATCTGACAGAGTCCCTGATGAACAATGGACAGAGGCTTGTGACAATGTACAGGAGACAGGGAGCAACACCATCCCCACGGAAAAATAAATGCAAAAAGCAAAATGGCTATCTGAGGAGGCCTTACAAATAGCTGTTAAAAGAAGAGACAGGTGGAGAAAAGGAAAGATATACCCATTTGAATGAAGACTTTCAAAGAACAGCAAGGAGAGAGAAGAAAGCCTTCCTCAGGGATCAATGCAGAGAATTAAAGGAAAACAATAGAATGGGAAAGACTAGAGATCTGCTCAAGAAAATTAACGATACCAAGGTAACATTTGATGCAAAGATGGGCTCAAGAAAGGACAGAAATGTTATGGACCTAACAGAAGCAGAAGATATTAAAAAGAGGTGGCAAGAATACAAAGAACTGTACAAAAAACATCTTCACAACGCAGATAATCATGATGGTGTCATCACTCACCTAGAGCCAAACATTCTGGAATGTGAAGTCAATGGGCCTTAGAAAGCATCACTATGAACAAAGCTAGTGGAGGTGATGGAATTCCAGTTGAGCTACTTCAAATCCTAAAAGATGATGCTGTGAAAGTTTGCACTCAATATGACAGCAAATTTGGAAAATTCAGCAGGGGCCACAGGACTGGAAAAGGCAGTTTTCATTGCAATCCCTAAGAAAGGCAGTGCCAGAGAATGCTCAAACTACTGCACAATTGCATTCATCTCAAACGCCAGTAAAGTAATGCCAAAATTCTCCAAGTAGCCTTGGACAATATGTGAACTGAGAACTTTAAGATCTTCAAGTTGGTTTTAGAAAAGGCAGAGGAACCAGAGATCAAATTGCCGACATCTTCTGGATCATCAAAAAAGCAAGAGAGTTTCAGGAAAACGTCTATTTCTGCTTTATTGACTATGCCAAAGCTTTTAACTGTGTGTATCACAATAAACTGTGGAAAATTCTTAAAGAGATGTCAATACCAGACCCCCTGACCTGCCTCTTGAGAAATCTGTATGCAGGTCAAGAAGCAACAGTTAGAACTGGACATGGAACAGACTGGTTCCAAATAGGAAAAGGAGTACATCAAGGCTGTATATTGTCACCCTGCTTATTTAACTTATATACAGAGAACATCATAGGAAATGCTGGGCTGGATGAAGCACAAGCTGGAATCAAGATTGCCGGGAGGAATATCAATAACCTCAGCTATGCAGATGACACCACCCTTATGGCAGAAAGTGAAGAAGGACAAAAAGCTACTTGATGAAAGTGAAAGAAGAGAGTGAAAAAGTTGGCTTAATACTCAACATTCAGAAAACTAAGGTCATGAAATCCGGTCCCATCACTTCATGGCAAATAGATGGAGAAACAGTGCAAGAAGTGAGAGACTTTATTTTGGGGGGCTCCAAAATCACTGCAGATGCTGACTGCAACCTGGAATCAAAAAGACGATTACTCCTTGGAAGAAAAGTTATGACCAATCTACACAGCATATTAAAAAGCAGAGACATTACTTTGTCAAAAAAGGTTCGTCTAGGCAATGGCACCCTATTCCAGTACTCTTGCCTGGAAAATCCCATGGATGGAGAAGCCTGGTAGGCTGTAGTCAATGGGGTCGCTTAGAGTCGGACACGACTGAGTAACTTCCGTTTCACTTTTCACTTTCATGCATTAGAGAAGAAAATGGCAACTCAATCCAGTGTTCTTGCCTGGAGAATCCCAGGGACGGGGGAGCGTGGTGGGCTTCCATCTATGGGATCGCACAGAGTCGGACAAGACTGACGCTACTTTGCTGCAGCAGTCAAGGCTATGGTGTTGCCAGTAGGAATGTATGGATGTCAGAGTTGGACTGCAAAGAAATCTGAGCCCCGAAGAAATGATGCTTTTGAACTGTGGTGTTGGAGAAGACTCTTGAGAGTCTCTTGAACTGCAAGGGGATCCACCCAGTCCATCCTAAAGGAAATCAATCCTGAATATTCATAATAATCCTGAAGGACTGAAGTTGAAGCTGAAACTCTAATACTTTGGCCACCTGATGCTAAGAGCTGACTCATTTGAAGAGACCCTGAGGCTTGGAAAGATTGAAGGTGGGAGGAGAAGGGGATGACAGAAGATGAGATGGTTGGATGGCATCACTCACTCCATGTACTTAGGTTTGGGTAAACTCCAGGAGTTGGTGATGTGACGTTGGTGACACCAGGGAGGCCTGGCGTGCTGTGGTCCATGGGGTCCCAGAGAGTCAGACACGACTGAGTGACTGACTGAACTCAAATAGTCAGATGATAAAACAATATCTATATGAAAAGACAGGGCCATCCTATACTGTGTCTTCAGTCCTCTTCCTGGATGCAGTGATTTCAATGCAGCTCATAAACCACATGTTCCCCTAACCAAATTCAAATACTGAGTGAGCTGAAGGGAAGAGACCTCACAGGGACCCAGAAACACCACAGGGATGGTGATCACACTCCATCCCCACTTACAAGGACAGGGCTGGTCCACATGGAAACTCCTCCTCATGCTCCAGGGTACAATCCACCCCTGGGTTGAGGGAGCTCACATCCCTCCTCCCACAGGGCTGAGGTGTCAGGAAAGGCAGCGTGGTGGTGTAGAAGACAGGGGTGTGGGGTCTTCTCCTCTGCCTGGTGACAGCTCCCAAGTTGAGGGTCTCAGGTGCAGATATGGGACTGTGGGGATCGTTGTGACTGCAGGTCACTGACAGGGACTGATTCTCCTTCCCAGTGTCCCCTCCCAGAAGCACTGCAGCAGTCGGGCCAGAACTGGTGAGCCCTCACTGACCCTGTCCTCAGGTGCGCTGTCTCTGCTTCCTCCATCACATTGTTATTGTGGGAACTGGATATCCCAGGCCGCAGGGAAGGGGCTAGAGCAGATGGCATGCATAAACTACGACGGTGACACTGACCACAGCCCCTCCATCAGGAGCCACGCCTCCATCTCAGAGACATCCAAGATCAGTTCTCCCTGCAGCTGAGCTCTGTGACCGCTGAGGACACGGCCGTGTGTTGCTGGGCAAGAGACACAGTGAGGGGAAGGCAGTGTGAACCCAGACACAAGCCACCCTCTGGGGGCTCTATGACCAGCAGTGGGTGCTGGGCACACACAATTGTGTGTTGCACGAGCAGGTGCAGAAGGTCATTGACAGCTGGTCTCCTGTTGGGAGGCTTCCTCTCCTTGTAGCAGTTTTTCTGGGGAACTTCTCTGCATTCATGACTCTTAGGTACCTCCTCAGTCTCTGAGGCAGATTGGTGGTTGGGATAGGGGATTATATCCTCACTGCATGAAAGACACAGTCTCTAGGGTTGCTTCCTCTTGTCACTTAGGCCCGTTCTCTGGACATTTGGTGTAAGCTCGCTATGTCCACAGGAGAGGCTCTGTGTGACTCAACAGTGCGGCTCAGCACAGCAGGGCCAGTGAACCAGCTAGACAGCGGTCAGCAGTTTAAATGCAGCTGGACTCAGACAACAGAGGTGTATAAACCAAGAGCCAGGGAAGAACCCCCCTTGGTGGTGCTAAGTGAACTGACATCTCACTCACTGCATCAGCCATAGTTCTCTATATGGAGACGCAGCGGGACCTACACGCCAGCCTGAGATAGAAGCTGAGTCTGCTGACAGCACGCACAGATGCAGGAAGATGAAAAGTTTGTGTCGTCTGTTCCTGCATATATGTCTGTGGTGTCCTCAGACTCACCTTCTACATCAACCTGGGGTGGGGTCCCAATGAATTTCCATGGAGAGAACTATGAATAATGGTCTGAGTGTGGTGTAGCTCTTTGAGCACCACTGAGCGGCATTCCTCCCTTCACTAATTGACAGGCTCTAGTAGGTGCAGCAGCCTCTGTCCTTTGGGTGGTTTTACGGCAGATAGAGGACACATACTAAAGGGAAGCTTTTACTTTAAAACAATGCCTACTTGATATCCTCAGCTTTCTTGTCCAGCTATGAGCCACGAGAAGTATATGTGAGGACAAGTCTTTCAATGAGAGAGTACAATACATCTAAGGAATATACAGAATATTCCCTGATGAATAAAGAAGCCATTGTGAGCACCGTCGTGGTGTTCAGCCATCCCTCCTGACTGTCTCATGGAACAAACACTACCTTTAGCTCATGGAACGTGGTGATTTTAAACACTTTTGTCCTAATATATGCATGCTGGTCGTTCCAGTCATGTTAGACTCTTTACCACCCAATGGACTGTAGCCCATTCGGCTCTTCTGTCCATGAAATTTTCCAAGTAAGAATACTGGAGCAAGTTACCATGCTCTCCTCCAGGGCATCTTCGTGACCCAGGGATCAAACCTGTGTCTCTTACATCTGCTTATTGGGAGGCGGGTTCCTTATCACTAGCGCCATCTTCCGATCATTATGTGAGTCTCATTCAGCAGAAATCACACAAAGAGAAGTGAACAGAGTAAACAATGAGAAAGTGAATGTTGCTCAGTTGTATCCAACTCTTTGTGATCCCCCAGACTATACAGTCCATGGAATTTTCCAAGGAAGAATACCGGAGTGAGTAGCATTTCCCTTCTACAGGGCATCTTCCCAACTCAGGGATCAAACCCAGGTATCCCAAATCAGGCAGATTCTTCACCAGCTGAGCCACAAGGGAAGCCCAAGTATACTGGAGTGGGTAGCCTATCCTTTCTCCAGCAGATCTTCCAGTCCCAGGAGTCGAATCCTATACGGTAGGATGATTCTTTACCAACTGAGCTAACAGTTCAGCTGCTAAGTAATGGCTGACTTTTCACAACCCCATGCACTGCAGCATGCCAGACTTCCCTGTCCATCTCCAACTCCCAGAACGTGCTCAAGCTTATGTCCATCCAGTCGATGATGCCATGCAACCATCTCATCCTCTGTCATCCCCTTTTCCTCAAGTTTTCAATCTTTCCCATCATCAGGGTCTTTTCCAATGAGTCTGTTCTTCAAATCAGGTGGCCAAAGTATTGGAGCTTCAGCTTCAGCATCAGTCCTTCCAATGAATATTCAGGACTGGTCTCCTTAGGATAGACTGGTTTGATCTCCTTGCAGGCCAAAGACTCTCAACAGTCTTCTCCAACACCACCTGTCAAAAACATCAATACTTGAGCGCTCAGCTTTCTTTATGGTCCAACTCTCGTATCCATACATGACTACTGGAAAATCCATAGCTTTACAAGACAGACTTTGGCCAGCAAATAAAGTCTCCCCTTTTTAATGTGCTGTCTAGGTTGGTCAAAGCTTTTCTTCCAAGGAGCATGCTATCAGGGAAGCTTGAACTGAATCGCGGAAGCCCAAACAATGAGAAAAATCACAAGCCAATGAAACAAGGAGCCCAGATGCGGGTGGTCCCAGATTTGGTGAAATCAGCAGTTCATGTACCTGGAGAGAATGAACAACCTTCCACATGGCACACCCACATGTCAGCCCCTCCCTCAAGGGACCCCCTATCATGTATGGATGTGATGACTGCATTCCCTGGTTACACGGGGACATGGAAAGGGGCTGGGAGAAGGGGACAGCTCCTATCAAATTACCTAAGGAACCCAGAATCACAGAGAGGCACTTTATCCTGCCTTCTGACTACAACTGGGCCACCAGGGACATAAATCTCCTCACCGTGGTGCTTTCTGAATTCCAGCCTATTGAAGAGCTTCAGAATCTGAGCCTAAAATAAGTGCCCTGCTGAGTCCTTCATCCCTGTCTCTCTATGTTGGTCAAGTCTGTCCAGGCTCCTCTGACTCTTAGTGACATTGGATTTCTCCTTCGACTCCCAGGTCAAGGACAACCTCAGCTGGTACCTGCTGGTTCCTGCATCAAGAGGTAGTGTGTGAGGAAACCGTGATTTCCACCATTAAAGCAAGGAAATTCTCAACACCAAAAGTTTCCCTGGACCTAACAAAGTCCTAACATTACAGGGCAATCCCCCAGCACAATACCAGAGAGGTGGGCAATCCACAGTCCAGGGGAGATCTGCCCAGGAATGCAAAGCTTCAGGAGGAGCACCTTCTGGGTAATTACTACCAATTCCTGCAGGACCAGCAATAACCACTGTAAGGATGAGAGATCCTGGAGGCCACAGCCCATGGTTTGTGGGATATAACTCCACAAACATCCAGGTCTTCAAGGTGAGTGTGCATATTTATCCCTTCAGGACACCTGACGGACAAAGGGAAGGCCAATGCTGAGAAATGTTAACACCTATCCAGAAGGTTAATCAGGCAGACCCTCCATAGAAGAGCTCTTCGCCCAGCTTCTCCTAGGAGGTGAACAGAAATTCTTGTCTACTTCAGACCTACGGAGGGGTCATATCTCATGGCTAAGTGAAGGGAATGCACCAGGGCACTGCAGCCCAGGAGGGAGTAGAATGCAGATGGCCCAGTACTGAAAACCCTGGCAATGCTCAGAGCTCAGACCCAGATCCCCTGAGTCATGGGTATTCAACCTCAACAATGCAGGTAGCCCCTACCCTCATGTGACCTCCAAGGACCTGGCAGAGCTATGATATGCAGCCTCTTTGAGGAGGGGAGCTAGTGTGCAGACACCACAGCCAGCCACCATTCAGGAGGCAGGGCGCTGAGGTCTGGTACCCACAGGCTTGAGACCAGGCTTGGAGCCCTCACTACTGGCCTCAGACCCGCTCTCTCCTGCCTGATCAACATGGCCAGTATCCCTCTCCTGCTCTTGGGTATCTGACGATCTCAGGAATATTTATGAAGGTTCCATCAGAGACTCAGAACAGGGGGAAGCAGGCTTGTCACAGGGTCCTGCTGGAGGACACGTGGCTGACTCCGCAGTGGGTCTATCTCCTCACTGACACCAGGTCCTGAGGTCCTCAGGCAGGTGGTCAGGAGGGATGGAGAGAAGCAGGATGGAGTCTGAGGACGGATGCACCCCGAGGCCATTCTGCTGAAGCGATGTCCTGCCTGGGGACACGCACATGGCTGGCCTAGCTTCTCTGCAGGGTGCTGTTGTGGCAACCCTCTCCAGTGTTCCTGCCCAGAGAATCCCATGGACAGAGGAGTCTGGTGGGCTACATTCTGTGGGGTCTCAAAGGGTCAGACACGACCGAGGTGACTGAGCATGCTCAATCCCCCTTTCCCTGGGTGAGCACTCCCTCAGGGCAGCCTCTCCTGAGTCACTGACACGGGCTCTGCCTCATCCTCCTGCAGCGTCTCAGGTGTCTCCTCACAGGTGTGGGCACTAGTAGACCCTCAGTTGTTTGTGCTGTGAGTTGTCAGGGGCGACTGCACTGGTTTCCGACAAGGGGGCTCATCTGGACCTTCTTGTGGGGCCCCTGCAGGGTCCAGGTGCTGCAAGAACAGGTGAGCCCAGGAGTGAACGGTAGGTGGAGTGGGCATCGAGCCCCGCGCTTCTGCGTGCAGCTATCCTGTGACATGATGTTAGCCCACAGGGGGCTCCAGGAGGCCAAGGGACCCCACGTCCTCGAGAGCCTCTGGACTCACTATGAGTGTCAACTGCATCAGTGCCCCTGCAGCCCCAGGCGGCGACGTCCAGGTGTTCTCACAAACTCCTTCCTTGGGGTCTCTCTACAGAGTGTGTGCATTTATTGAGGCTATTTCTGCTGCTGCTGCTGCTGCTAAGTCGCTTCAGTCGTGTCCATCTCTGTGCAATCCCAGAGACGGCAGCCCACCAGGATGCCCCATCCCTGGGATTCTCCAGGCAAGAACACTGGAGTGGCTTGCCATTTCCTTCTCCAAAGGCTATTTCTAGAGATCATTAAAACAACATGCTGTCTCTAGAAGAATACTCTGAAGGTAGAACACAGCCACTTAATACCAGACCAGAAACACTGTTAAGACTGCCCTGTGAGCCCAGGCAGTGGGTGCCCAGGACCCCAGTGCAGGCTGCTGCCCAGGAGCATGTGAGGAGGGGGCCAGGGAGTCTCAGAGATGGAGTCTTCTCTTTTCACTGAAAACAATAACTAGCAGGACAAGGACTGGTAACGTTTAATATTGGGGCCTGTTGGGATTACACAGCACAGAGAGTCCATGAGAATTATGTGAGGATATGTCTGATTCTGTGTATGAGTGTGTGAATGTGTGTGAGTGTGTATGTGAGCATGCCAGTCTGGATGTGTGTGCATGTTTGTGTGTGTGTCAGTGTGTATATGAGTGTGTGAATGTGTTTGAGTCTATGGGCGAGTGTGGATGTGTGTGCATGTTTGTGTGTGTGATGTGTGCATGAGTGTTTGTGTATGTGTGTATATTTGTGAGTGTGAATGTGTGCATGTGTTTGCTTGTGTTTGTGTGTAGGTGTGTGTGTGTGTGTGAGAGAGTTAGCATGTCTCTGTGTGACAGGTGTGTGTGTTTCTGTGGTGATAGGTGTCTGTGCATGTGTAGGCATGTGTGTGTTTGACAGGTGTGTGTGTGACTGTGTGCGTATGTAACATGTGTGTGAGTGTGAGACAGGTGAGTGTGTGTCACAGGTGTGTGTGTTTGAAGGTGTGTGTGACAGGTGTGTGTAGCAGGTGTGTGTGTGTGTACAGGTGTGTGGATGACTGTGTGTATCTGTATGTCTGTATGACAGGTGAGTGTGTTTGTGTGACAGGTGTGTGTGTGACATGTGTGTGTGGGTAACAGGTGTGTGTGTGAAAGGGTGTGTGTGTGTGTGACAGAAGTGTGGTCTACCAAGTATGTCTGTGTGTGACAGGTGCATGTTTGACAGGAGTGTGTGTCTGTAAAGGTACGTGTATGTGTGACAGATGTGTGTTACTGTTTGTCTGTATGTTTGTGTGACATTCATTGTGTGTGTAACAGGTCTCTGTGTGTGTAACAGATGTGTCTGTGTGTAAGACAGGTGTGTGTGTTAAGGGGTGTGTGTGTGTGTCTGTGACAGGTGTGTGTGTGACAGGTGTGTCTGTATATGTGAGGGGTGTGTGTGCACCAGGTGTGTGTGTGTACCAGGTGTGTGTGTGTGTACCAGGTGTGTGGGTGTGACAGGTGTGTGTGTGTGTGTGTGAAGGGGTGTGTGTGTGTGACAGGTGTGTCTTTGTATGAAGGGGTGTGTGTGTGTGACAGGTGTGTCTGTGTATGAAGGGGTGTGTGTGTGTGACAGTTGTGTGTGTGTGCCAGTTTTGTTTCTGAAGGGGTGAGTGTGTGTGACAGGTGTGTCTATGTATGAAGGGGTGAGTGTGTGTGACAGATGTCTATGTGTGACCGCTGTGTCTGTGTGTGTGAAGAGGTGTGTGTGACAGGTGTGAGTGTGAAAGGGGTGTGTGTGACAAGTATATGGGTGTGTGACAGGTGTGTGCATGTGTGACACGTGTGTGTGTGTGTAAGGTGTGTTGTGTGTGTGAGTGTGTGTGTCTGTATGCCTGTATGTATGTGTGTGTATGACAGGAGTGTGTGTGTGTAACAGCTGTGTGTGTTTGTGTGTGTAACAGCGGTGTGTTTGTGTGTGACAGGTGTGTGTCTGTAACAGGTGTGTGTGTGAGACAGGTGTCTGTGTGTCTGTGACATGTTTGTGTGTGTGTGTGTGTAAAGGGGTGTGTGTGTGTGACAGCTGTGTGTAACAAGTATGTGTGTGTGTGACAGGTATGTGTGTGGGTGACAGGTTTGTTGGGTGTGTGATTGTGTCTGTCTGTATGTCTGTGTGACTGGTGTGTTTGTGTGACAGGAGTGTGTGTGTAACAGGTGTGTGTGTGTGTGTACCCCATGGACTGTGGCGTGCCAGTCTTCTCTGTCCTTTCTAGGCAAGAATCCTGGAGTGGGTTGCCTTTCCTATTCCTGGGAATCTCACACACGGGGAGTCAACCCAGCACTCCTACATTGCAAGTGGATTCTTTACTACAAGAGGCAAAATTCTCATTATCCACAGAACACTGTAGATAGAAAACCTAAAGACTCCACACAAAGCTACGAGACCACACTCATTCAGAGCACTGAACTCAACAGGTCAGAGTGGGTACCAGCATCAAATTGCTCATGGCTTAGGAGTTGTTGGGGATTCTCTGGATCCCAATTCTGATGCCATAAATGAAACCCCATAGAAACCAACTGGTAGTGGAATTGGGGATGTGGTCTGCGGCCTTCCAGTCCCATGAGATGAGAAGCATATTTGGGTTTTACAGGTGGTCCAGTGGGATCACAAAATCAGCGAAAGTGCAGGAGAGAGGAAAGCCTGTTAGGAGATGCACCACAGGACTCCACTGGCTTTGATGATGGACGAAGGTGTTGAGCCAAGGGATGAGGGCGCACCTAGAAGCTCAGTGACCTGGATGCCAGACGCCCACAGTTCCAGGGTCACCCTCAGGAGTCTTGGCCATGTTGCATAGTATCGGGCACAAGTGACCCCACAAGCTCTGAGGCAGAGTGAGGTGGGGCCTCTCCCCAGAGCACATTCAGGTGTTGGGAAACGGGATCTGGCACAGAAGACATGCTCCTGCAGAACTGCTGTGGCTAAAGCCAGACCGGGAAGGGCTTTGCATAGACAGCAGGTTCTAACTCAGTCAGTGCACAGGTGAGATCTCTGTGCTGAGGAAGAGCTGACCTGCACCAGACCCGAAGGGGTGACGTCTCAGGGCAGGAGAAGACCAGGGTCCCATGGACAGGGCGTCCGTCAGAGTGGGGACACACACTGGTCACTTCTGGCTCCAGGAGGGATAACCCCACTGATGACATGTTGACAGCACTCCCCACCCCGGGCAAACCCGCTGCCAAGTCCACACGTGCTGTGACTGTCGTCAGCCCCAGGCTACATCCTCACACACAGAAGTGCAGGAGTGAGGACACAGCTGCAGGGCCACAGGGAGGTGGGGGAGCAGAGCCCTAAGGCGCTCCCAGGAGCTGTGTGTCCTCAGTCCTCAGCAGACTTGGGGTCCTCAGTGTCCACCCTCAGGGAGGAGATGCTGAGGTTCACGAGTTCCTGCAGACACTCAGTTGTGCACAGGAAAATGCAGCCCACTGGGCAAGTCAGCCGTGCTGGGAAGACGAGCATCTCAGCAGAAATGTCTACTTTGTCCACAAAATTAATACTGGGTTTAACTACTCTGAACAAACCACCTCTAGAGTGATTCTTGAGGTTATTTAAGCCGTTCAAGATGAAAAAACAGTCAAGAAAGCAAAGGGAAATATAAATGTTTTGGGAATTCAGATAAACATTAAATTTTACTCAACTGCATTTGAATTCAATGTGATTAGTACATGTATATTTTTCTCTTTGTATATGGAGTGAGTAAATATCAGGTAATCAGAAAAGAAAAAAAAAATAAGAGTTTCTGTCTATCAAATGACTGGTACTTGAATGTGTGGTGGGCATCTGATGAGTAAAGGTAAACACGTTCGTGGGATTAAAGTCTCTACCACAAATCTGCCATGTTCCCTGAAAGTATCTGTTTCCTGACCAGACCTCCTTCATCATTTCCTTCCTCAACTGTTCCTGGTGTGGGGAAGGGGACCCCAGGAGGGGCTGAGTTCTCTGAGGACACAGTCAGCACCCCCCTCACAGGGGGAGTCCCATAGACAGGACCTCTATTCACTGCTTTCTGCTTCTTATAGGAGGTCCCTCCCATATGCAAATATCCACTCAGGTCACAGGGTAGAAACAGAGCACCAGCTCACTTAAATTCAGGCTCCTCCTCCGGCTTGAAGAGACTTGCCGGAGTGGTGACTCTCATCTGCTCGAAGATGAACCCACTGTGGACCCTCCTCTTTGTGCTGTCAGCCCCCAGAGGTGAGTGTCTCTGGGTCACACACGAGCACGTGGAGAAACTGCATCTGAGCCCACGGGTCACCATGCTTCTCTCTCTCCACAGGGGTCCTGTCCCAGGTGCAGCTGCAGGAGTCGGGCCCCAGCCTGATGAAGCCCTCACAGACCCTCTCCCTCACCTGTACGACCTCTGGATTATCATTAACCAGATATGGTATACACTGGGTCCGCCAGGCTCCAGGAAAGGCGCTGGAGTGGCTCGGTGATATAAGCAGTGGTGGAAGCACAGGCTATAACCCAGCCCTGAAATCCCGGCTCAGCATCACCAAGGACAACTCCAAGAGCCAAGTCTCTCTGTCACTGAGCAGCGTGACACCTGAGGACACGGCCACATACTACTGTGCAAGAGACACAGTGAGGGGAAGTCAGTGTGAGCCCAGACAAAAACCTCCCTGCATAGGGGCCCGTGACCACCAGGGGGCGCTCAGGACTCAGTACAGAGCTGAGCCCTGGAGCAGGTGCAGAAGAGGCGTTGGGCGGTGGGGGCCTGGGGGGAATTCTCCTCAGAGCTTCTCTTTCCTCCTCCTGCCCAGGAGCCGCACCGCAGACCCTCTTCTGTGTCCTGGTATTTCATTGTTGTGGTTTATGTCACTCTCAGACAACTGTGTGTGTATATATATATATTTTAATTTTTCCTTGAAGCAAGGATACCTTTATGCAAACACACACACAAACACACATAATACTCAACAGCTAAAATTTGTTCTCCTTCTTCTTCTCGCAAAGGAACTCAGTAAAACACTTGACTCGTTTATTTCAAACCTGTTAACTATCCTGAAAGGACACAAGATATTTAAACATTTTAATCTTTGTTTTGTTTTTGTACATGAGGAAGGAAGAGACACAACCTCCTTCTTTCTTTCAGACCGCACCATTAGAATCTGCAGCAAGCAGCGTCAAAGCTCCAGTGTCAGGGGTCCCCAGTGCTACATATGCAATGATTCTCATCATTCACCGATTCTGTTCTGCAAATTCACCAACATGCTAGCTTTTATAAGCGTCTTAACAAAAACACTGTTACCTTGTGTCCTTATATAGACAATGAACTTTGGCCAGTTCACTGAGTCACTCAACACACAAACATCCCAGGTGAGGGCAATCCGGGTGATACCATCTCGCCTCAACGTCTCTGAAGTCCACACTCCATTCTGAGCTTATGTCGGGATCATTCATAAGGGGAAATACAGAGGCCCTCAGGTAAATTTGTCCCTGGGGTCAACCTGGAGCCCACCAACATCGGTCCTCGCTCCCATCACAGTGACCATCACTGGCACAGGAAAAGGAAGCAGGAGCTGTGCTGGGCTCAGCCCTGAGGAAAGACCCAAGGACAGAGATGATGAAGTGCTGAGCTGAGATGGGCAAGGGGCAGGAAGTGGGGGCCGTCAGGGCAGAGACTCTGGCCTCAGAAAGGCAGACCTGCCCTGGGATCTGGTTCCAAGCCATCTGATAGACACACTGCTTTCCCACCCTTGCTTGCCAAACATGTAAATTCAGAAGGCACCTATGGGGATCCTGAGATGACCAGGGTGAGTGTGACCACAGCCTCTCTGGACTCACAGAGCTCCTCAATGAAAATTCCTCCTCAAGCTCCAGGGTAGAATCCACCCCTGGGCTGCTGGAGCTCACCACTCTCTGCTCACAGAGGATGGAGGTCTCAGTGAAGGCAGAGCTGTTGTGTAGAAGATGAGGCTTTGGGGTCTTCTCCTCTGACTGGTGGCTGTTCCCCAAGGGGAAGGTCAGGCGTCAGGCACACATCTGTGGGGGTAATTGTGAAAGCAGGTGACTGACTGGGTTTGAATCTTCTTGTCCCCGGGTGTCCTGTTCCAGGTGAAGATGCAGGAGTCGGGCGCAGAACTGGTGAAGCCCTCGCAGATCGTCTCCCTCACACGTGCTGTCTCTGGTTACTCCATCAGGTGGTTATGGTGGAAGCTGGATCCACCAGGCCCCAGGGAAGGGGCTAGAGTGGATGGGAAGCACATATTATAATGGTGACACTTACCACAGCCCCTCCATCAAGAGCCACACCTCCATCTGCAGAGACATCCAAGAACCAGTCCTCCCTGCAGCTGAGCTCTGTGACCACTGAGGACACAGCTCTGTGTTGCTGTGCAAGAGACACAGTGAGGGGAAGGCAGTGTGAGCCCAGACACCAGCCACCCTCCGGGGGCTCCATGACCACCAGCCGGTGCTGGGGACACTCAATTGTGTGTTGCAGGAGCAGGTGCAGATGGTGATTGACAGCTGGTCTCCTGTCAGGAGGCTTCTTCTCCTCGTAGCAGTTTTTCTGGGGAACTTCTCTGCATTCATGACTCTTAGGTACCTCTTCAGTCTCTGAGGCAGAATGGTGGTTGTGATAGGGGACAATATTCTCACTGCACGAAAGGCACAGTCTCTTAGGGTTGCTTCCTCTTCTCACTTAGGCCCGTTCTCTGGACATTTGGTGTAAGCTCGCTAAGTGCACAGGAGAGGCTCTGTGTGACTCGGCAGTGCTGCTCAGCACAGCAGGGCCAGTGAACGAGCTAGCCAGTGGTCAGCAGTGCAAGTGTAGCTGGACTCAGACAACAGAGGTGTATAAACCCAGAGCCAGGGAAGAACCCCCCTTGGTGGTGATAACTGAACTGACACCTCACTCACAGCATCAGCCATAGTTCTCTCCATGGAGACCCAGCGGGATATCCACACCAGCCTATGATAGAAGCTGAGTCTGCTGACACCACGCACAGATACAGGAAGATGAAAAGTTTGTGTCATCTGTGTTCCTGCATCTATGTCTGTGGTGTCCTCAGACTCACCTTCTGCATCAAACTGGGGTGTGGGTCCCACTGAATTTCCATGGAGAGAACTATGAATAATGCTCTGAGTGTGGTGTCATCTCTTTGAGCTCCACCGAGGGCATTCCTCCCTTCACTAATTGACAGGCTCTAGTAGGTGTAGTAACTTCTGTCCTTTGGTTGGTTTTACGTCAGATCGAGGACACACACTAAGGGGAGCTTTTACTTTAAAAACAATTCCTACTTGATATCCTCAGCTTTCTTGTCAAGCTATGAGCCACCAGAAGTTTATATGAGGACAAGTCTTTCAAGGAGAGAGTACAATACATCTAAGGAATATACAGAATATTCCCTGATGAATAAAGAAGCCATTGTGAGCACCATCTTCATGTTCAGCCATCCCTCCTGACTGTCTCATGGAACAAACACGACCTTTAGCTCATGGAACATGGTGATTTTAAATCACTTTTGTCCTAATATATGCATGCTGGTCACTCCAGTCATGTCAGACTCTTTACCACCCAATGCACTATAGCCCATGAGGCTCCTCTGTCCATGAAATTTTCCAAGTAAGAAGACTGCAGCAAGTTACCATGCCCTCCTCCAGGGCATCTTCCTGACGCAGGGACCAATCCTGTGTCTCTTACGTCTGCTTATTGGGAGGCGGGTTCCTTATCACTAGCGCCATCTTTTGATACTTATGTGAGTCTCGTTCAGCAGAAATCACACAAAGACAAAGGGAACAGAGTAAACAATGAGAAAGTGAAAGTTGCCCAGTTGTATCCAACTCTTTGTGACCCCACGGAATATACAGTCCATGGAATTCTCCAAGGAAGAATACCGGAGTGAGTAGCATTTCCCTTCTACAGGGCATCTGCCCAACCCAGGGATCAAACCCAGGTATCCCAAACTGCAGGCAGATTCTTCACCACCTGAGCCACAATGGAAGCTCAAGTATACTGGAGTGGGTAGCCTATCCTTTCTCCAGCAGATCTTCCAGTCCCAGGAGTCGAATCCTATACTGTAGGGTGATTCTTTACCAACTGAGCTAACAGTTCAGCTGCTAAGTAATGGCTGACTTTTCAAACCCCATGGACTGTAGCATGCCAGACTTCCCTGTCCATCTCCAACTCCCAGAACTTGCTCGAGCTTATGTCCATCCAGTCGATGATGCCATCCAACCATCTCATCCTCTGTCATCCCCTTTTCCTCAAGTTTTCAATCTTTCCCAGTATCAGGGTCTATTCCAATGAGTCTGTTCTTCAAAGCATGTGGCCAAAGTATTGGAGCTTCAGCTTCAGCATCAGTCCTTCCAATGAATATTCAGGACTGATTTCCTTTAGGATAGACTGGTTTGATCTCCTTGCATACCAAAAACTCTCAACAGTCTTCTCTAACACCACGGTTCAAAAGCATCAATACTTCAGTGCTCAGCTTTCTTTAAGGTCCAACTCTCATATCCATACATGACTACTGAAAAATCCATAGCTTTACAAGACAGAATCTGGCCAGCAAATAAACTCTCCCCTTTTTAATGCACTGTCTAGGTTGGTCAAAGCTTTTCTTCCAAGGAGCATGCTCTCAGGAAAGCTTGAACTGAATCGCGGAAGCCCAAACAATGAGAAAAATCACAAGCCAATGAAACAAGGAGCCCAGATGTGGGTGGCCCCAGATTTGGTGAAGTTAGCAGTTCATGTACCTGGAGAAAATGAACAACCTTCCACATGGCACAGCCACATGTCAGCCCCTCCCCAGGGGACACCCCCCTCATGTACGGATGTGATTAATGCATTCCCTGGTAACACGGGAACATGGAAAGGGGCTGGGAGAAGGGGGACAGCTCCTATCAAATTACCTCAGGAACCCGGAATCACAGAGAGGTGCTTTGTCCTGACTTCTGACTAGAAATTGGTCACCAGGGATGTAACAATCTCCTCACCGTGGTGCTTTCTGAATTCCAGCTTCTTGGAAGAGCTTCAGAATCTGAGCCTAAAATAAGTGCCCTGCTGAGTCCTTCATCCCTGTCTCTCTATGTTGGTCAAGTCTGTCCAGGCTCCTCTGACTCAGTGACATTTGATTTCTCCTTCGCCTCCCAGGTCAAGCACAACCTCAGCTGGTACCTGCTGGTTCCTGCATCAAGAGGTAGTGTGTGTGGAAACTGTCATCTCCATTATTAAAGCAAGGAAATTCTCAACACCAAAACTTTCCCTAGACCTAACAGAGTCCTAACATTGTAGGGGAATCCCCCAGCACAAAACCAGAGAGGTGGACAATCCACAGTCCAGGTGAGATCTGCCCATGGAAGCGAAGCTTCAGGAGGAGCACCTTCAGGGTAATTACTACCAATTCCTGCAGGATCAGCAATAACCACTGTGAGGATAAGAGATCCTGGACGCCGCAGTGCATGGTTTGTGGGATATAACTTCAGAAATATCCAGATCTTCAAGGTGAGTGTTCACATTTATCCCTTCAGGACACCTGAGCAACGAGGGGAAGGCAAACGCTGAGAAATGTTAACACCTATCCAGAAGGTTCATCAGGCAGACCTTTCATAGAAGAGCTCTTCCCCCAGCTTCTCCTAGGAGGTGAACAGAAATTCTTGTCTACTGCAGACCTACGGAGGGGTCATATCTTATGGCAAAGTGAAGCGACTGGACCAGGGCACTGCAGACCAGGAGGGAGTATTACGTGGATGGGCCAATACTGAAAACCCTGGTGATGCTCAGTGCCCAGACCCAGATCCCCTGAGTCATGGGTATTCAACCTCAACAATGCATGTAGCCCCTACCCACATGTGACCTCCAGGGACCTGGCAGAGCTACGATATGCAGCCTCTTTGAGGAGGGGAGCTAGTGTGCAGACACCACAGCCAGACGACATCCAGGAGGCAGGGCGCTGAGGTCTGGTACCCACAGCTTGAGACCAGGCTTGGAGCCCTCACAACTGGCCTCAGACCCGCTCTCTCCTGCCTGATCGACATGGCCAGTATCCCTCTCCTGCTCTTGGGTATCTGACGATCTCAGGAATATTTATGAAGGTTCCTTCAGAGCCTCAGAACAGGGGGAAGCAGGTTTGTCACAGGGTCCTGCTGGAGGACACGTGGCTGACTAGGCAGTGGGTCTGTCTCCCCAATGATCTCAGGTCCTGAAGTCCTCGGACAGGTGGTCAGGAGGGACGTTGAGCAGCAGGATGGAGTCTGAGGATGGATGCACCCCGAGGCCATCCTGCTGAAGAGATGTCCTGCCAGAGGACACACACACGGCTGACCTAGCTTCTCTGCAGGGTGCTGTTGTGGCAACCCTCTCCAGTGTTCCTGCCCGGAGAATCCCATGGACAGGGGAGTCTGATGGGCTACAGTGCGTGGGGACGCAAAGGGTCAGACATGACCGAGGTGACTGAGCATGCTCAACCCCCCATTCCCTGGGTGAGCACTCCCTCAGGGCAACTTCACCTGAGTCAGCTGACGAGGCTTTGCCTCATCCTCCTGCACTGTCTCAGGTGTCTCCTCACAGGTGTGGGCACTAGTAGACCCTCAGGTGTTTGTGCTGTGAGTTGTCAGGGGCGACTGCACTGGTTTCTGACAAGGGGGCTCATCTGGACCTTCTTGTGGGGCTCCTGCAGGGTCCAGGTGCTGCAAGAACAGCTGAACCCAGGAGTGAACGGTAGGTGGAGTGGGCATCGAGCCCCGTGCTTCTGCGTGCAGCTATCCTGTGACATGATGTTAGCCCACGGGGGGCTCCAGGAGGCCAAGGGACCCCACGTCCTCGAGAGCCTCTGGACTCACTGTGAGTGTCAACTGCATCAGTGCCCCTGCAGCCCCAGGCGGCGACGTCCAGGTGTTCTCACAAACTCCTTCCTTGGGGTCTCTCTACAGAGTGTGTGCATTTATTGAGGCTATTTCTGCTGCTGCTGCTAAGTCGCTTCAGTCGTGTCCGACTCTGTGCAATCCCAGAGATGGCAGCCCACCAGGCTCCCCCGTCCCTGGGATTCTCCAGGCAAGAACACTGGAGTGACTTGCCCTTTCCTTCTCCAAAGGCTATTTCTAGGGAAGATTAAAAGAACATGCAGTCTCTAGAAGAATACTCTGAAGGTAGGACACAGCCACTTAATACCAGACCAGAAACACTGCTAGGACTGCCCTGTGAGCCCAGGCAGGGGGTGCCCAGGACCCCAGTGCAGGGCTGCTGCCCAGGAGCATGTGAGGAGGGGCCGGGAGTCTCAGAGACGGAGTCTTCTCTTTTCACTGAAAACAATAACTAGCAGGACAAGGACTGGTGACATTTAATAAATGGGCCTGTTGGGAATATACAGCACAGTGAGGCCATGAGAAGTATGTGAGGGTATGTCTGATTCTGTGTATGAGTGTGTGAATGTGTGTGACTGTGTATGTGAGCATGCCAGTCTGGATGTGTGTGCATGTTTGAGTGTGTGTCAGAGTGTATATGAGTGTGTGAATGTGTTTGAGTCTATGTGTGAGTGTGGATGTGTGTGCATGTTTGTGTGTGTGATGTGTGCATGAGTGTTTGTGTATGTGTGTATATTTGTGAGTGTGAATGTGTGCATGTGTTTCCTTGTGTTTGTGTGTAGGTGTGTGTGTGTGTGTGAGTGAGCATGTCTCTGTGTGACAGGTGTGTGTGTTTCTGTGGTGTTATGTGTCTGTGCGTGTGTAGGTGTGTGTGTGTTTGACAGGTGTATGTGTGACTGTGTGTGTATGTAACACATGTGTGAGTGTGAAATAGGTGTGTGTGTGTCACAGGTGTGTGTATGTGAAGGGGTTTGTGTGACAGGTGTGCGTGTACAGGTGTGTGTAGCAGGTGTGTGTGAGTGTGTTCAGGTGTGTGGATGACTGTGTGTGTCTGTATGTCTGTGTGACAAATGTATGTGTTTGTGTGACAGGTGTGTGTGTATGTGACATGTGTGTGTGGGTAATAGGTGTGTGTGTATGAAGGGGTGTGTGTGTGTGACAGGTGTGTTTGTGTGACAGGTGTGTCTGTGTTAAGGGGTGTGTGTGTCTGTGTTACAGAAGTGTGTGTGTAACAAGTATGTCTGTGTGTGACAGGTGCATGTTTGACAGGAGTGTGTATCTGTAAAGGTGCGTGTATGTGTGACAGAGGTGTGTGTGACTGTGTGTGTCTGTATGTTTGTGTGACATTCATGTGTGTGTAACAGGTCTGTGTGTGTGTAACAGGTGTGTCTGTGTGTAAGACAGGTGTGTGTGTGAAGGGGTGTGTGTATGTGTGTGTGTGACAGGTGTGTCTGTATGTGTGAGGGGTGTGTGTGTACCAGGTGTGTGTGTGTGTACCAGGTGTGTGTGACAGGTGTGTGTGTGAATGGGTGTGAGTGTGTGACAGGTGGGTGTGTGTGTAAAGGGGGGTGTGTGTGTGACATGTATGTGTGTAACAAGTATGGGTGTGTGTGACAGGTGCATGTGTGTAACAAGTATGTGTGTTTATAACACGTGTGTGTGTGAGAGACTGCTGTGTGCGTGTCACAGATGTCTGTGTGTGTGCGAAGGTGTGTGTGTGTGATGTGTGTGTGAGTGTGAAGGTGTGCGTGTGTGAGAACTGTGTGTGTGTGAAGGGGTGTGTGTAACAGGTGTGAGTGTCACAGGTGTGTGTGAGTGACAAGTATATGTGTGTGTGACAGGTGTGTGCATGTGTGACATGTGTGTGTGTGGAAGATGTGTTGTGTGTGTGAGTGTGTGTCTGTATGCCTGTGTGACAGGTATGTGTGTGTGTGACAGGAGTGTGTGTGTGTAAGAGCTGTGTGCATTTGTGTGTGTAACATGGGTGTGTTTGTGTGTGACAGGTGTGTGTGTGTAACCGGTGTGTGTGAGAGACAGGCATCTGTGTGTCTGTGACATGTTTGTGTGTGTGTGAAGGGGTGTGTGTGTGACAGCTGTGTGTAACAAGTATGCGTGTGTGTAACAGGTATGTGTGTGTGACAGGTGTGTGTGTGTGTGTGTGACAGGTGTGTTGTGTGTGTTATTGTGTGTGTCTGTATGTCTATGTGACAGGTGTGTAGGTGTGAGAGGACTGTGTGTGTGTGTAACAGGTGTGTTGTGTGTAACAGGTGTGTTGTGTGTACCCCATGGAGTGTGGCATGCCAGTCTTCTTTGTCCTTTCTAGGCAAGAATCCTGGAGTGGGTTACCATTTCCTACTCTTGGGAATCTCACAACCGGGGAGTCAACCCAGCACTCCTACATTGCAAGTGGATTCTTTACTACAATAGGCAAAATTCTCATTATCTACGGAACACTGTAGATAAAAACCCTAAAGACTCCACACAAAGCTACGAGACCACACTCATCCAGAGAGCACTGAACTCAACAGGTCAGAGTGGGTACCAGCATCTGATTGCTCATGGCTTAGGAGTTGTTGGGGATTCTCTGGATCACAATTCTGATGCCATAAACTAAACCCCAGAGAAATCAACTGGCAGTGGATTTGGGGATGTGTCTGTAGCCTTCCAGTCATGTGAGATGAGAAGCATATTTGGGTTTTACAGGTGATCCAGTGGGATCACAAGATCAGCAAAAGTGCAGGAGAGAGGAAAGCCTGGTAGGAGATGCACCACAAGACCCCACTGGCTTTGATGATGGACGAAGGTGTTGAGCCAAGGGATGAGGACACACCTAGAAGCTCAGTGACCTGGATGCCAGATGCCCACAGTTCCAGGGTCACCCTCAGGAGTCTTGACCATGTTGCATAGTATCGGGCACAAGTGACCCCCACAAGCTCTGAGGCAGAGTGAGGTGGGGCCTCTCCCCAGAGCTCATTCAGGTGTTGGGAAACGGGATCTGGCACAGAAGACATGCTCCTGCAGAACTGCTGTGACCAAAGCCAGACCGGGAAGGGCTTTTCATAGACAGTAGGTTCTAACTCAGTCAGTGCACAGGTGAGATCCCTGTGACGAGGAAGAGCTGACATGCCCCAGACCCGAAGGGGTGACGTCTCAGGGCTGGGGAAGACCAGGGTCCCATGGACAGGGCGTCTGTCAGAGTGGGGACACATACTGGTCACTTCTGGCTCCAGGAGGGATAACCCCACTGATGACATGTTGACAGCACTCCCCACCCCGGGCAAACCCGCTGCCAAGTCCACACGTGCTGTGACTGTCGTCAGCCCCAGGCTACATCCTCACACAGAGAAGTGCGGGAGTGAGGCCACAGCCGCAGGGCCACAGGGAGGCGGGGGAGCGGAGCCCTAAGGAGCTCCCAGGAGCTGTGTGTCCTCAGTCCTCAGCAGACTTGGGGTCCTCAGTGTCCACCCTCAGGGAGGAGATGCTGAGGTTCACGAGTTCCTGCAGACACTCAGTTGTGCACAGGAAAATGCAGCCCACTGGGCAAGTCAGCCGTGCTGGGAAGACGAGCATCTCAGCAGAAATATCTACTTTGTCCACAAAATTAATACTGGGTTTAATTACTATGCACAAACCTCCTCTAGAGTGATTCTTGGGGTTATTTAAGCTGTTCAAGATGAAAAAATAGATAAGAAAGCAAAGTAAATATAAATGCTTTAGTAATTCTGATAGACATTAAATTGTACTCAACTCCATTTGAATTCAATGTGATTATTACATGTATAATTTTCTCTGATGTTTGTATATGGAGTAAGTAAACATCAGCTAAATAGAAAAGAAAAAAAAAAATAATAGTTTGTGTCTAACAAATGGCTGGTACCTGAATGTGTGGTGGGCATTTGTTGAGTATAGGTAAACAGGTTCATGGGATTAAAGTATCTTCTACAATCTGCCGTGTTCCCTGAAATAATCTTTTTCCTGTCCAGCCCTCCTTCATTATTTCATTCCTCAGCATTCTTCTTGTCGGGGGAGGGGGACCCCAGGAGGGGGCTGAGTTCTCTGAGGGCACAGTCACCACCCCCTTCACAGGGGGAGTCCCATAGACAGGACCTCTATTCACTGCTTTCTGCTTTTTATACAGAGGTCCCTCCCGTATGCAAATATCCACTCAGGTCACAGGGTAGAAACACAGCAGCAGCTCCCTTAAATTCAGGCTCATCCCCAAGCTTGAAGAGACTTCTGGGAGTGGTGACTCTCATCTGCTCGAAGATGAACCCACTGTGGACCCTCCTCTTTGTGCTCTCAGCCCCCAGAGGTGAGTGTCTCTGGGTCAGACATGGGCACGTGGGGAAGCTGCATCTGAGCCCACGGGTCACCGTGCTTCTCTCTCTCCACAGGGGTCCTGTCCCAGGTGCAGCTGCGGGAGTCGGGCCCCAGCCTGGTGAAGCCCTCACAGACCCTCTCCCTCACCTGCACGACCTCTGGATTCTCATTGACCAGCTATGGTGTAGGCTGGGTCCGCTAGGCTCCAGGGAAGGCGCTGGAGTGGGTTGGTGGTGTAGATAATGATGGAGACACATGCTATAACCCAGCCCTGAAATCCCGGCTCAGCATCACCAGGGACACCTCCAAGAGCCAAGTCTCTCTGTCAGTGAGCAGCGTGACAACTGAGGACACGGCCACATACTACTGTGCGAAGGACACAGTGAGGGGAAGTCAGTGTGAGCCCAGACAAAAACCTCCCTGCATAGGGGCCCGTGACCACCAGGGGGCGCGCAGGACTCAGTAGAGAGCTGAGTCCCGGAGCAGGTGCAGAAGAGGCGTTGGGTGGTGGGGGCCTGAGGGGGATTCTCCTCAGAGCTTCTCTTTCTTCCTCCTTCCCAGGAGCTGCACCATAGACCCACTTCTGTGCCCTGATATTTCATTGTTGTGGTTTATGTCACTCTCAGACAACTGTGTATCTATATATATTTTAATTTTCCTTGAAGCAAGGATAGCTTTATGCAAACTAAAACACACACACATAATACTCAACAGCTAATTTTTTCTCCTTCATTTCTCTTCTTTCAAAGTAACTCAGTAAAACACTTGACTCTCATGTTATTTTCAAACTGTTAACAATCCTGAAAGGAAACATGAGATATTTAAACATTTTAATCTTTGTTTTGTTTTCGTACATGAGGAAGGAAGAGACCCAACTTCCTTCTTTCTGTCAAATTGCACACTTAGAATATGGAGCAAGCAGTGTCAAAGGCTCCAGTGTCAGGGGTGCCCAGGGCTGCATATGCAATGATATTCATCATTCACAGATTCTGTACTGCAAATTCACCTACATGCTAGCTTTTATTAGTATCTTAACATAAACACTGTTACGTTGTGTCCTTATATAGACATTGACAGTTTGGCCAGTTCACTGAGTCACTCAACACTCACACATTCCAGTGAAATCAATCGGGGTGATACCAACTCGCCTCAACATCTCGGAAGTCCACACCGATTCTGAGCTTATGTCTGGATCGTTCATAAGGGGAAATGCAGAGGTTCTCAGGTGGATTTGTCCGTGGGGTCAACGTGGAGCACACCAGCATCTGTCCTCTCTCCCATCTCAGTGACCGTCACTGGCACAGGGAAAGGAACCAGAAGCTGTGCTGGGCTGAGCCCTGAGAAAAGACCCAAGGAATGAGAGGACGAGGGGCTGAGCTGAGATGGGCAAGGGGCAGAAGGTGGGGGCCATCAGAACAGAGACAGGCTCAGAAAGGGGGACCTCCCTTGAGATCTGGTTCCAAGCCATCTGATAGACACATTCCTTTCTGACCAGTGATCGCCAACCATGCAAATTCAGAAGGCGTCCATGGGGATCCTGAGATGACACGGGTGAGTTTGACCACAGCCTCTCTGTATTCACAGGAATGCTGCTGCTGCTAAGTCGCTTCAGTCGTGTCTGACTCTGTGTGACCCCAAAGACGACAGCCCATCAGGCTCCACCTTCCCTGGGATTCTCCAGGCAAGAACACTGGAGTGGGTTGCCATTTCCTTCTCCAATGTATGAAAGGGAAAAGTGAGAGTGAAGTCACTCAGTCTACGACTTAGCGACCCCATGGACTGCAGCCTACCAGGCTTCTCTGTCCATGGGATTTTCCAGGCAAGAGTACTGGAGTGGGGTGCCATTGACTTCTTCACAGGAATAGAGCTCCTCAACGCAAATCCCTCTTCAAGCTCCAGGGTAAAATCCACCCCTGGGCTGTGGGAGCTCACCCCTCTGTGCTCACACAGGATGGAGGTCTCAGTGAAGGCTGAGCTGTTGTGTAGAAGATGAGGCTTTGGGCATCTTCTCCAATGACTGGTGGCTGTTCCCCAAGGGAAGGTCAGGCGTCAGGCATGCATCTGTGGGGGTAATTGTGAGAGCAGGTGACTGACTGGGTTTGAATCTTCTTGTCCCCGGGTGTCTTGTCCCAGCTGAAGGTGCAGGAGTCGGGCCCAGAACTGGTGAAGCCCTCGCAGATCGTCTCCCTCACATGTGCTGTCTCTGGTTGCTCAGTCACGTGGTTATGGTAGGAGCTGGATCCACCAGGCCCCAGGGAAGGGGCTAGCGTGGATGGGAAGCACATACTATAATGGTGACACTTACCACAGCCCCTCCATCAAGAGCCACACCTCCATCTCCAGGGGCACGTCTAAGAACCAGTCCTCCCTGCAGCTGAGCTCTGTGACCACTGTGGACACAGCTGTGTATTATTGTGCAAGAGACACAGTGAGGGGATGTCAATGTCAACCCAGACACAGGCCACCCTCCGGCACCCCATGACCACCAGGGGGCTTGTGGGACACACCAAGCACAGGGCTGAGCCCAGGAGCAGGTGCCCTGGGCTTGGAGGGGATGCTCAGGAAAGCCTGTGCTTTCCTCTTCCAGCCCAAGACTCCACCAGAGACCCTTGTCTGTGTCCTAACGTCTCACTGCTGTACTTTATGTCACCCTCGGCATACTGTGGGAATATGCATGTTTTTGCAGTTTTATTTCCTGTTGAAGTAAGGTGGATTTTATACATACACATTTAACACTCAAGAATTAAGGATAATTTTTTGGTTTATTTTCTTCTCCTCAAAGGATCTCAGCATACCCCTGAGGCCCGTTGCCATTTTCCTGGTGAGTCTGAATCTTGAAATCTATGAATGTTCTGAGCAGACACAGGAGATTTTCAGTTGCTACAATTTTTGTTATTTTGTACATGTGGAAGGAGGAGACTCACTCTACTTCTTTCAGTGAAACTGCAAAAACAGGTGGAATTCTGCAGTGTCCAGTGTTATAGGTGCTAACACAGAGAGCCCCAATACTGCATATACAGACATCCTTGTTATTCAGATTCTGCATTTGCAAGTTCACTTACTTTCATCTATTATTAGAATCATAAAACATATACCATCGTTTCACGGTCATTAATGGTCATTTACAATGTGGACTGCCTTTAAATCATCCAACACACGCATGTTTCTACTTGAGGGCAGTCAAGCCCATTCCCTCATGTTTCATCCAGTCATGTAAATCAGTCTCCTTCGTGTTCAGCTTACTGACATATTTTCACATTTTGTGCTCCTTAGTTTACCGTTTCCATCTTTAAAATAACCCCGTGTGTAGTCCTCATGCACAGGCTAGTGTCTCTAAGCACCCATTGCTGCAAGCTAACTTTAAATACAAAATATCTCTCTCAGAAAGTTTCATTCAGGCAACAGTGGTACTTCTGGGCATGTGAGCTTGATATTGATGCCTCAAAATAAACAATATTTTTTTAGATGGGTTTCACATCTCAATTTTTGTTATTTGAGGTAGCCTTGGAGTCTTGGTTCAGTTACAGATACAGATGCTAAAATGGAGTTTTATGGACAAGAACGAGATTGACTGGATGGAAAATGACCATGAGGAAACTTCAAGTTCAGGGGATCCTGGCTAGACTGTCTCCCAAGAATTCTTGATCAATAGACATCAGCAAGATCAGAATCACCTGGGAGACAGCAGGTTTAATGAAATGACTCCAACATTGAGAGTGACCAGAGGTAAAGGGGAAGCGTGCTCACTAGTCTGACTTAGGTGTCTTGATAAAACTAGGAAAGTGTGGACACAGAAAGCCACAGGTCAAGACCTCACTGAGAAACAAATTTCAGGAAGCCAGAGAACAATGTGGTCAAGGCGTCCTTGTCACCTTAGGATTCAGCATTCTTATCTTCATTGACCTAGTCCACTGAAAGTCAGCTTTAATCCAAAGGAATATGAAATCTGTCTGGTCCTTCGCCATCCTGCTGGCATCTCTGAGCTGTGAGCATCCCCCGGGTCTGAGGAAGGTGGAGTGATGTAGTGACCTCTGTGAAGAGGTCTCATGCTTTCTCCTTCCCAGGTGTCCTGTGCCAGGTGCTGGGGCGGGAGTCGAACCAGGACTATTGGAGGCCCTCTCCTCACCTGGTCTGTCTGTGGATTCTGCATCACACAGAGTGCTGACTGCTGGGACTGGAGCCCTCAGTCTGAAGAGTCAGAGCTGCAGTGATGGGGTGCTTTGGTCCTGGGAACAGCGCAGCATAGAGCATGTCTCTCCAGAAACCACTCTCCATCCAGAGACATGTCCATCTAGCTCCACGAGGACCTAGGACACAACCCTGTGTTGTTGTCCCAGGATGTCCAGGGAGAAGTCAGACCCAACCCACGTAACACTGCCTTCAGGGCTGCTCCAAGCACCAGGGGACACCCGCGCCATCAGGAAACAAGAGGGCCCTTTTCAAGGCAGGAGAGAAAATGTCATGATGGGGTTTTCTCTCAGAAGCTGGGGTCTCTCCACTGGAACATTCCCTCCCCTGCAAGCTCCTTCCACTGTCACCCCAGAGAGCTTTCCTGTTTCTAAACCTGGGACATGATTTCATGGAGTCAGGCTGGTCTGTCCTTCCACATCTGTCTTAGGACAGGCTGCACAGAAATATTTCCTCAGGGGACATATTAGGTCACTACGTTCTGTGACTTGCTGTCAACTTTTTAATCATTAATTCTTGTATTTAACTTCGAGTCTGCTTTCACCTTCCGATGGATTTCCAAATCCTCTCAGGCTGAAATTCTCCCCAGCTCTGTTAGATTCTGTGTCTTTCATTTGAATGGTGAGTAGTATTTGAAGTTGGTAATTGATGTCATAGACAACTGGAGTGACTTTTTCCCCCAGAGGACACTTGAAAATGTCTGGACACCAGATAGGCTGTATCCTAAGGGGTGTATTGTAGGTGGCTAGTTATGCATTTGGTAGACAGATAAATGATAGATGAAATAGAAATGAAGATAAAAGGAAACAACACAATCAATTGTATCCTAACAATATGGTAAATAATCATAAAAATTTAGTCTACACATTCAGCCAGTAGTAAAAGCTCAGAAGTGCCAAGGTAATACATGCATGTATATGAAGATATTTGTAAGAACATAAATATTCAAATAATCGGTAAATACTTTTCTAGCCCACTCCTCAGTCATGCGGTGATTCTCTCTTTTCTCTTTATGAAATCATCACATACATTACCAGTTATCTGCGATTTCCATTCCTTCCAAGTAGGGGATGAGTGACCTTAAATTTACATCATCCCCAGCATTTGATCGCTTTAGTATTTTGTACTTTAGCTCCTCTAAAGGTGTGTAACAGTATCTCATCCTCCTGTTACTTCATGTTTCCTAAGTGGTCAAACATGAGATGACGAGAGTGAACATCGACATTCTAGGAATTGGCGAACTAAGATGGACTGGAATGGGTGAATTTAATTCAGATGGCCATTATATCTACTACTGCAGGCAAGAATCCCTTAGAAGAAATGAAGAAGCCATCATAGTCAACAAAAGAGTCCATAATGCAGTACTTGGATGCAGTGTCAAAAACGACAGAATGATTTCTGTCGTTTCCAAGGCAAACCATTCAATATCATGGTAATCCTAGTGTATGCCCCGACCAGAAATGCTGAAGAAGCTAAAGTTCAACGGTTGTATGAAGACCTAGAGGACCTTCTAGAATTCAAACCCAAAAAAGATGTCCTTTTCATTACAGGGGACTGGAATGCAAAAGTCGGAAGTCAAGAAACACCTGGAGAAATAGGCAAATTTGGCCTTGGAGTACAAAATGAAGAAGGGCAAAGGCTAATAGAGTTCTGCCAAGAGAATGCACTAGTCATAGCAAACACCCTCTTCCAACAACACAAGAGAAGACTCTACACATGGACATCACCTGATGGCCAACACCGAAATCAGATTGATTATATTCTTTGCAGCTAAAGATGGAGAAGCTCTATAGAGTCAGCAAAAACAAAACCAGGAGCTGACTGTGGCTCTGATCATGAACTCCTTATTGCCTAATTCAGACTTAAATTGAGGAAACTAGGGGAAAACACTAGACCATTCAGGCATGACCTAAATCAAATCCCTTACGATTATACAGTGGAAGTGAGAAATAGGTTTAAGGGACTGGATCTGATAGATAGAGTGCCTGATGAGCTTTGGAATGAAGTTCGTGACATTGTACAGGAGACAGGCAGCAACACCATCCTCAAGAAAAATAAATGCAAAAAAGCAAATGGCTGCCTGAGGAGGCCTTACAGATAACTGTTAAAAGAAGAGACCGGAAAAGCAAAGGAGAAAAGGAAAGATATACCCATTTGAATGCAGACTTTCAAAGAATAGCAAGGAGAGATAAAGCCTTCCTCATCGATCAAGGCAAAGAATTAGAGGAAAACATCAGAATGGGAAAGACTAGAGATCTGTTCAAGAAAATTAGTGATACCAAGGTAACATTTCATGCAAAGATGGGCTCAAAAAAGGACAGAAATGGTATGGACCTAACAGAAGCAGAAGGTATTAAGAAGACGTGGCAAGAATACACAGAAGAATTGTACAAAAAAAATCTTCACGACCCAGATAATCATGATGGTGTGATCACTCACCCAGAGGCAGACATTCTCGAATGTGAAGTCAGTGGGCCTTAGGAGGCATCACTATGAACAAAGCTAGTGGAGGTGATGGAATTCCAGTTGAGCTAATTCAAATCCTAAAAGATGATGCTGTGAAAGTTTGCACTCAATATGACAGCAAATTTGGAAAATTCAGCAGGGCCTACATGACTGGAAAAGTCAATTTTCATTCCAATCCCTAAGAAAGGCAATGCCAAAGAATGCTCAAACAACCACACAAATGCATTCATCTCAGGCGCTAGCAAAGCAACGCTCAAAATTCTCCAAGTAGGCTTGAACAATATGTGAACTGAGAAATTTCAGATCTTCAAGTTGGCTTTAGAAAAGGCAGAGGAACCAGAGATCAAATTGCCAACATCTGCTGGATCATCAAAAGCAAGAGAGTTCCAGAAAAATGTCTATTTCTGCTTGATTGACTATGCCAAAGCCTTTAACTGTGGAAAATTCTTAAAGAGATGGCAATACCAGACCCCCTGACCTGCCTCTTGAGAAATCTGTATGCAGGTCAAAAAGCAACAGTTAGAACTGGACATGGAACAGACTGGTTCCAAATAGGAAAAGGAGTACGTCAAGGCTGTATATTGTCACCCTGCTTATGTAACTTATATACAGAGGACATCATGAGAAATGCTGGGCTGGATGAAGCACAAGCTGGAATCAAATTGCCGGGAGGAATATCGATAACCTCAGATATGCAGATGACACCACCCTTATGCAGAAAGTGAAGAAGAACTAAAAAGCCTCTTGATGAAAGTGAAAGAGGAGAGTGAAAAAGTTGGCTCAATACTCAACATTCAGAAAACTAAGGTCATGGCATCCAGTCCCATCACTTCATGGCAAATAGATGGGGAAACAGTGGAAGAAGTGAGAGACTTTATTTTGGCGAGCTCCAAAATTACTGCAGATGGTGACTGCATCCGTTAAATAAAAAGACACTTACTCCTTGGAAGAAAAGTTATGACCAATCTACACAGCATATAAAAAAGCAGAGAGATTACTTTGTCAACAAAGGTTCGTCTAGTAAAGGCTATGATGTTTCCAGTAGTCATGTCTGGTTGTGAGAGTTGGATTGCAAAGAAATCTGAGCCCCGAAGAAATGATGCTTTTGAACTGTGGTGCTGGAGAAGACTCTTGAGAGTCTCTTGAACTGCAAGCGTATCCACGCAGTCCATCCTAAAGGTAATCGATCCTGAATATTCATTGGAAGGACTGAAGTTCAAGCTGAAACTCCAATACTTTGGCCACCTGATGCTAAGAGCTGACTCATTTGAAGAGACGCTCAGGCTGGGAAAGATGGCAGGCGAGAGGAGAAGTGAACAACAGAGGATGAGACAGTTGGATGGCATCACTGACTCCATGCACTTGAGTTTGGTAAACTCCAGGAGTTTACCTTGTGAGAAAAATCACAAGCCAATGAAACAAGGAGCCCAGATGTGGGTGGTCCCAGATTTGGTGAAGTCAGCAGTTCATGTACCTGGAGAGAATGAACAACCTTCCACATGGCACACCCACATGTCAGCCCCTCCCCCAGGGGACCCCCCTCATGTACAGATGTGATGACTGCATTCCCTGGTAACACGGGAACATGGAAAGGGGCTGGGAGAAGGGGGACAGCCCCTATCAAATTACCTCAGGAACCCGGTATCACCGAGAGGTGCTTTGTCTTGCCTTGTGACTAGAACTGGGGCATCAGGACGTGACAATCTCCTCACCTTGGTGCTTTATGAATTCCAGCCTCTTGGAAGAGCTTTGGGATCTGAGCCTAAAATAAATGCCCTGCTGAGTCCTTCATCCCTGTCTCTCTATGTTGGTCAAGTCTGTCCAGGCTCCTCTGACTCTTAGTGACATTCGATTCCTTCTTCGCTTCACAGGTCAAGGACAACCTCAGCTGGTACCTGCTGGTTCCTGCATCAAGAGGTAGTGTGTGTGGAAACCGTGGTTTCCATCATAAAGCAAGGAAATTCTCAACACCAAAACTTTCCCTGGACCTAACAGAGTCCTAACATTGGAGGGAATCCCCCAGCACAAAACCAGAGAGCTGGGCAATCCACAGTCCAGGTGAGAACTGCCCATGGAAGAGAAGCTTCAGGAGGAGCACCTTCAGGGTAATTACTACCAATTCCTGCAGGACCAGCAATAACCACTGTGAGGGTAAGAGATCCTGGGGTCGCAGTCCATGGTTTGTGGGATATAACTCCAGGAATATCCAGATCTTCAAGGTGAGTGTTCACATTTATCCCTTCAGGACACCTGATGAATGAGGGGAAGGCAAACCCTGAGAATTGTTAACACCTAACCAGAGGGTTCATCAGGTAGACCCTCCATGGAAGAGCTCTTCCCCGAGCTTCTCCTAGGAGGTGAACAGAAATTCTTGTCCACTGCAGACCTACAGAGGTTTCATATCTCATGGCTAAGAGAAGGGACTGGACCAGGGCACTGCAGCCCAGGAGGGAGTATTACGCAGATGGGCCAATACTGAAAACCCTGGCAATGCTCAGAGCCCAGACCCAGATCCCCTGAGTCGTGGGTGTTCAACCTCAACAATGCATGTAGCCCCTACCCACATGTGACCTCCAGGGACCTGGCAGAGCTACGATATGCAGCCTCTTTGAGGAGGGGAGCTAGTGTGCAAACACCACAGCCAGACGACATCCAGGAGGCAGGGCACTAAGGCTCTGGTACCCATGGCTGGACACCAGGCTTGGAGCCCTCACTACTGGCCTCAGACCCGCTCTCTCCTGCCTGATCGACATGGCCAGTATCCCTCTCCTCTCTTGGGTATCTGACATGCTCAGGAATATTTATGAAGGTTCCATCAGAGACTCAGAACAGGGGGAAGCAGGTTTGTCACAGGGTCCTGCTGGAGGACACGTGGCTGACAAAGCAGTGGATCTGTCTCCGCAATGACCTCAGGTCCTGAAGTCCTCGGGCTGGTGCTCAGGAGGGATGGAAAGAAGCAGGATGGAGTCTGAGGACGGATGCACCCCAAGGCCATTCTGCTGAAGAGATGTCCTGCCAGGGGACACACACACGGCTGACCTAGCTTCTCTGCAGGGTGCTGTTGTGGCAACCCTCTCCAGTGTTCCTGCCCAGAGAATCCCATGGACAGAGGAGTCTGGTGGGCTACAGTCCATGGGGTCTCAAAGGGTCAGACACGTCTGAGGTGACTGAGCATGCTCACCGCACCATTCCCTGGGTGAGCACGCCCTCAGGGCAGCCCCACCGGAGTCAGCTGACAAGGGCTCTGCCTCATCTTCCTCCAGTGTCTCAGGTGTTTCCTCTCACAGGTGTGGGCACTAGGAGCCCCTCAGGTGTTTGTGCTGTGAGTTGTCAGGGGCGACTGCACTGGTTTCCGACAAGAGGGCTCGTCTGGAACTTCTTGTGGGGCCCCTGCAGGGTCCAGGTGCTGCAAGAACAGGTGAGCCCAGGAATGAATGGTAGGTGGAGTGGGCATCGAGCCCCGTGCTTCTGCGTGCAGCTATCCTGTGACATAATGTTAGCCCACGGGGGGCTCCAGGAGGCCAAGGGACCCCAAGTCCTCGAGAGCCTCTGGACTCACTGTGAGTGTCAACTGCATCAGTGCCCCTGCAGCCCCAGGGTGGTGACGTCCAGGTGTTCTCACAAACTCCTTCCTTCGGGTCTCTCTACAGAGTGCGTGTGTTTATTGAGGCTATTTCTAGAGATGATTAAAGAACATGCTGTCTCTAGAAGAATAGTCTGAAGATGGAACACAGCCACTTAATACCAGACTAGAAACACTGCTAGGAATGCCCTGTGAGCCCAGGCAGGGGGTGCCCAGGACCCCAGTGCAGGGCTGCTGCCCAGGAGCATGTGGAGAGGGGCCGGGAGTCTCAGAGACGGAGTCTTCTCTTTTCACTGAAAACAATAACTAGCAGGACAAGGATTGGTGACATTTAATATTCAGGACTGTTGGGAATACACAGCACAGTGAGGCCATGAGAAGTATATGTCTATATGTCTGTGAGTGTGTATGCGAGTGTGTGAATGTGAGTAAGTATGCATGTTTGTGTGTGTGTATATATATGAGTGAGTGTATGTGTGTGCATGTGAGTGTGCATATGTAAGTGTGAGGGTGTTTATGTGTGCATCTGAGCGTGTGAATGTGTGGATTCGTTTTGTGTCTGTATGTGTGGATTCGTTTTGTGTCTGTATGTGTGAGCGTGAAAGTGTTTGTGAGTATATATCTCTGTATGTCTGTGTGACAGGTGTGTGTTTATATAACAGGTGTGTATGTGACTGTTGTGTGTGTGTGATAGGTATGTTTGACATATGTATGTGTGCCTGTATGTCTGAGTGACAAAGGTGTGTATATGTAACAGGTATGTGTGCGACAGGTGTGTGTGTGTGTAACATGTGTGTGTGTGAACGGTGTGTGTTTCTGTGTAGTAGATGTCAGTGTTACAGGAAGGTGTGTATGTAACATTGTGTGTTTGTAACAGTTGTGTGTGTTACAGGTGGTGGGTGTGTGAGACAGGTGTGTGAGTGCGTGACAGATATGTCTGTATGGGTGTGACAGGTCTCTTTGTGTGTAACAGGTGTATGTGTGTGTAACAGCTGTGTCTGTGTGTGTGAATAGCTGTGTTTGTGTATGACAGGTGTGTGTGTGTGTGACAGTTTTATGTGACTGTGTGTGTCTGTATGTCTGTGTGACAGGTGTGAGTGCTTGTGCGTGACAGTTTTGTATGTGTGTGTGACAGCTATGTGTGTGTGTGTGAGACAGGTATGTGTGTGTGTGACAAGTGTGTGTGTGTGTGACAGGTGTGTGTGTGACAGGTGTGTGTGTGTAACAGCTGTGTGTGACAGGTGGGTGTGTGTGTGTGTGACAGGTAGGTGTGTGTGTGTATGTGAATACCCAGTGGTCGCTGACTTTGGGGGAGCACACTGATTAGAGGTGAACATGTCTCTGTGGCACTAAAGGCTGGGTCACGATGCGGACTGTGTCCTGTGGGGCGGGTCCCTCAGTGGAAGAGCTCTGTGTACACAGGAGTCAGGGACCTGGCAGGACACACGCCCTCAAACAAGCATGAGGACACGGACACACACCCACTGAGCATGGCCAAGGGTCATAAGTCTGCTCCTTCCTAATATCGCCCATGTATTGAGTGTAAAGTTTTCAGCCTCAGAACATGCAGGTGACCTGAGGTGTCCTAGGTTAAATATGGATATTCTGAGCCCTGAGAACATCACCCAGAGCAACACCGGCTCTGCACAGCAGTCCTGGGAGCACAGCCCTCACCAGGGACTGGAGCTGGAGAGTCCTCCTCCTGGTGGCCTTGGCTCCAGGTCAGGGTCATCCCGGTGCTGCAGTGAAGGAAGGGACAGGGCCCAGTCAAGGAGTTCATGCACTTCTGTCCCCTCTCCACAGGTGTGCACTCCCAGGTGCAGCTGGTGCAGTTGGGGCTGAGCTGAGGAATCCTGGAGCATCAGTGAAGGTGTCCTGCAAGGCTTCTGGATACACCTTTACTGACTACATGCACTGGGGGCGACAGGCCCCTCAGCAAGGTCTTGAACGGTTGGACAGATTGACAGCAAAGATGGTGGAGCAAAGTAGGCACAGAAGTTCCAGGGTAGAGTCACCTTGGCTGCAGACACGTCCACCAGCACTGCCTACGTGGAGCTGAGCAGTCTGAGGTCTGAGGACACGGCTGTTTATTACTGTGTGAGACACACAGTGTGAAAACCCACATCCTGAGGGTGTCAGAAACCCTGAGGGGCAGGGCGGCTGTGCTGGGAGTGGACAGGAGAAAAATGATGGTTTTCCTGATTTCTCGTCACCAAGAGTCTGGAATCTGAGAGATCAGATCATGCTCTCCTGGGACACTGGTGTTTTTGAGCAAGATCTCAAGATGACAAGTATATGAAAGAAAAATTCAAGATAAAGGTTTCTCTCCAAAGGGTTATGGATTTTTATTCCTTTTTTAGCACGGGTATTGAGAGCCTCATTCTTCTTGGGAATGTTAGGGGAGGCATTATCTGGGAATACTTGGTTAATGTCAAGTATGGGATTCTTATTCTGTAGAGTGTCCTGGCAAGTCCTCCGGCTCATTCTTTAGTTTGAAAAGTGTCATCGTCCTTGGGGGATCCCAAGGGTGAATTTCTATTTCCCAGTCTCTGCCAAGCAGCCCACACATGGCATCTTGTCAGACAGCCACAAGCAGGGTTATAGAGTCAGAGTCGAGGGGTGCATAGTCCCTCAGTCTGTGGCAGCACATGGTTCCTCACAGGGGCCATGGCCTGCAGTGCCCTGTCCCCAGGGGCAGGGCTTGTGGTCACCGAGAAAGTTGGAGCCATGTGGGAGACACTGGTGGATGTGAGACCCACGTCCTAGCCTGTATCACTCTGCTGAGCATTGTGCCAAGTTCCCATACATGTGGAATTCAAACCAACACACACACATTCCCTTTTAGTCCACACTTCAGAGTCTGATATCGGTTTCACTGGATTGGAATCCAGATGCGACAGGACCACAGTTCCAAGGCTCTCAGGGTCTGAATGCATCTGTGCCCCCAGAATTCAGGTTTGGAATTCCTGTGCACCCCGGAGAATGCTGCTAGAATCGGGGTCTTTGGCAGATGCTTACTTCATGAGAGGAGAGTCCTCATGATTTGGGTTGGAGTCTTTCTAAGAATCCCCAGGGAACACACTTGTCCCTGTCCACCAGGTAAGGACCCAGCAGGAAGGTGCCAGATGTGAACCAGGAAGGGGGCCTCACCAGAAGGCAGCCTCACTGGTGTTCTGACCTGGGGCTTCCAGCCTCTAGGACTGTGGGAAATAAAGGCTTGCTTACAGACCACCCACACAAGCTCCTGTTGTGCACTCTGAAAGGATAAAGTCAGGGACAATCTGCTTCTTTGCCGTGTCCAGTCTAGAGCTTCACTGCCCGTATCCCTGGCTCTCAGCCACTTCCTTCATCTGCACAGCCCAGCAAAGCACCTTCCATCAGTGGTCACTTCTCCCAGGGCCAGATGCCCTTGGCCTCCCTCTGATGAACACATTTGTGGTTTCAACTGGAGCCACATGATAATCCAGAAAAAGCAGACCTCTCAATTAGTCACATTTGCCAAAGTCCCTAATGCCATGTGAGATGACATTCAGAGACTCAATGAATGATTTAGACAAACACAGTCCACCTTCAGCCCTGCAAGTGCATCCTTCCCACAGGCCCATTACACTTAGCAAATCCCAGAAAACCTCCCAAATGTCCACCTAAGAATTGACACTAAATTATAATGTCGATTATAATAAAGATTGTAGAGCAAAGTTGGTCTAAATACCATCAACCCCAGGTCCCAAATCTAGTCCTCTAACAGCTATGCGTGAGGATTTGTGTTCTGAAATACAACATGAAGACAGGCGTATCTCAGCTACAAGGAGTTTCATTCCGTATAAAGGATAAACATAAATCAGAAAGGACCCCTGGTCCCAGTGTGCACGAGTGCTCAGTGCTACAGTTGTGTGTGACTCTTTGCCACCTTATGGACTATAGCCTGCCAAGCGCCTCAGTTCATGGGGTTCTCCAGGCCGAGAATACTGGAGTGGGCTGGTATTTCCTCCTCCAGGGGATTCTTCCCAGCCCAGGGAGTGAACCCAAGTCTCCTGCATTTCTTTCAGTGCAAGCAGATTCTTCACTGCTGAGCCACCAGGGAGGCCCCACTGGCCCCGACAGTGTTTAAATCCCTCCATGCAAACCCTACTAACTCCAAGGTCTGGGAATAATCTTCTTTGGCTCCTCTTCCAGCCTCTGGGCCTTTTGATCTTCCCCTTTACTTTCCATTCCTTTTTGTGGGAGGTGGTGCATATTTGAAGCTAAGCACTTTCACCAGCCTATTTCCTGCTGCTTGGATCTGGAACCATTGCTGTGACCTTCAAGGAAAAGACAATTGAGGATGGTGCATGATCCTTTCTATTCATTGTTGAATTTGATTTGCTAATAGGTTTTCAGAAGTTTTGCATTAAATTCATCCTAGGTACATTTTATAAAAGTCCCTAGAGAAACTTTCTGTTCCGAGACTGTTGCTCCTTGGAAGATTTTTAAATTACTATGATGAAATTCAATTTTCACACACATGATCAGTCTCTTCATGTTGTCTCCTCTATCTTGATTCAGTCCTGCAGGTTTTACAGTTAAGGAATTTGTCCATTTCTTCTAGACTGTCCAATTTGTTGGCATACAAGTGTTTGTAATAATCTCATATGATTTTCTGTATCTCTGAGGTATTAGCTTTATGTCTTTTCTATATTTTGTTTCATTCCAGTAAGTTCTTGTTCCTCCTTGGGAGACTGGCGACAGGTTTGTGCTTTTCTTTGTCTTTGAAACGACGGCACTGACAGCAGCAGCACCAGCCTGACTCACTGATCGTCTTGTGTTCTGTGTGTGTGTTCCTCTCAACATTATTAATTTCTGCACTGTTTTGTCCTTTCCTTTCCACTACTGCCTCTGGGCTTTTGTGGCGTTTCTGTTTTAATTTCTGTAGGTAGTAAGTTGGATTGTTTCCTTCCGTTTCGTGAAGAACGCCTGTATCACTGTCAGCTTTCGTTTCAGAACTGCTGGGCCGGCATAGAGTTTAGAGATAAGTGTGTGTTAGTCCCTCAGTCGTGTCTGGCACTTTGTTGCCCCAGGGACTCTAGTGCGCCAGTCTTCTTTGTCCTTTCTAGGCAAGAATCCTGGAGTGGGTTGCCATTTGCTACTCCAGGGAACCTCACACCTGGGGAGTCAACCCAGGTCTCCTACATTGCAAGTGGATTCTTTCCCACAAGAGGCCAAATTCTCATGATCTATGGAACACTGTAGATAGAAAACCCTAAAGACTCCACACAAAGCTACGAGACCACACTCATCCAGAGAGCACTGAACTCAACAGGTCAGAGTGGGTACCAGCATCTGATTGCTCATGGCTTGGGAGTTGTTGGGGATTGCATGGATCCCACTTCTGATGCCATAAATTAAACCCCATAGAAACCAACTGGCAGTGGATTTGTGGATGTCGTGTGCGGCCTTCCAGTCCCATGAGATGAGAAGCATATTTGGGTTTTATTGGTGATCCAGTGGGATCACAAGATCAGCGAAAGTGCAGGAGAGAGGAAAGCCTGTTAGGAGATGCACCACAAGACTCCGCTGGCTTTGATGATGGACGAAGGTGTTGAGCCAAGGGATGAGGACACATGTAGAAGCTCAGTAACCTGGATGCCAGACGCCCACAGTTCCAGGGTCACCCTCAGGAGTCTTGACCATGTTGTATAGTATCAGGCACAAGTGACCCCACAAGGTCTGAGGCAGAGTGAGGTGGGGCCTCTCCCCAGAGCACATTTAGGTGTCGGGAAGCTGGATCTGGCACAGAAGACATGCTCCTGCAGAACTGCTGTGACCAAAGCCAGACCGGGAAGGGCTTTGCATAGACAGCAGGTTCTAACTCGGTGAGTGTACAGGTGAGATCCCTGTTCTGAGGAAGAGCGGACCTGCACCAGACCCGAAGGGGTGTCATCTAAGGGCAGGAGAAGACCAGGGTCCCATGGACAGGGCATCCGTCAGAGTGGGGACACACACTGGTCACTTCTGGCTCCAGGAGGGATAACCCCACTGATGACATGTTGACAGCACTCCCCACCCCGGGCAAACCCGCTGCCAAGTCCACACGTGCTGTGACTGTCGTCAGCCCCAGGCTACATCCTCACACACAGAAGTGCAGGAGTGAGGACACAGCCGCAGGGCCACAGCAAGACGGGGGAGCGCAGCCCTAAGGAGCTCCAGGAGCTGTGTGTCCTCAGTCCTCAGCAGACTTGGGGTCCTCAGTGTCCACCCTCAGGGAGGAGATGCTGAGGTTCACGAGTTCCTGCAGACACTCAGTTGTGCACAGGAAAATGCAGCCCACGGGGCAAGTCAGCCGTGCTGGGAAGACGAGCATCTCAGCACAAATGTCTACTTTGTCCACAAAATTAATACTGTGTTTAATTACTATGAACAAACCACCTCTAGAGTGATTCTTGAGGTTATTTAAGCTGTTCAAGAGGAAAAAATAGATAAGAAAGCAAAGGAAAATATAAATGCTTTAGTAATTCTGATAGACATTAAATTGTACTCAACTCCATTTGAACTTAATGTGATTATTACTTGTATATTTTTCTCTGATGTTTGTATATGGAGTAAGTAAACATCAGCTAATCAGAAAAGAAAAAAAAATAAGAGTTTGTGTCTAACAAATGGCTGGTACCTGAATGTGTGGTGGGCATTTGTTGAGTAACAGTAAACACATTCGTGGGATTAAAGTCTCTTCCCCAAATCTGCCATGTTCCCTGAAAGCATTTTGATTCCTGACCAGCCCTCCTTCATCATTTCATTCCTCAACCGTCTTCCTGGTATAGGGAGGGGGATCCCAGGAGGGGCTGAGTTCTCTGAGGACACATTCAGCAACCCCCTCACAGGGGGAGCCCAATAGACAGGACCTCTATTCACTGCTTTCTGCTTTTTATACAGAGGTCCCTCCTGTATGCAAATATCCACTCAGGTCACAGGGTAGAAACACAGCAGCAGCTCCCTTAAATTCAGCCTCCTCCTCAGGCTTGAAGAGACTTGCGGGAGTGGTGACTCTCATCTGCTCGAAGATGAACCCACTGTGGACCCTCCTCTTTGTGCTCTCAGCCCCCAGAGGTGAGTGTCTCTGGGTCAGACATGGGCACGTGGGGAAGCTGCATCTGAGCCCACGGGTCACCGTGCTTCTCTCTCTCCACAGGGGTCCTGTCCCAGGTGCAGCTGAAGGAGTCGGGCCCCAGCCTGGTGAAGCCCTCACAGACCCTCTCCCTCACCTGCACGGTCTCTGGATTCTCATTGAGCAGCTATGCTGTAGGCTGGGTCCGCCAGGCTCCAGGGAAGGCGCTGGAGTGCCTTGGTGGTATAAGCAGTGGTGGAAGCACAGGCTACAACCCAGCCCTGAAATCCCGGCTCAGCATCACCAAGGACAACTCCAAGAGCCAAGTCTCTCTGTCACTGAGCAGCGTGACAACTGAGGACACGGCCACATACTACTGTGCGAAGTACACAGTGAGGGGAAGTCAGTGTGAGCCCAGACAAAAACCTCCCTGCATAGGGGCCCGTGACCACCAGGGGGCGCTCAGGACTCAGTACAGAGCTGAGCCCTGGAGCAGGTGCAGAAGAGGCGTTGGGCGGTGGGGGCCTGCGGGGGATTCTCCTCAGAGCTTCTCTTTCCTCCTCCTGCCCAGGAACCGCACCTCAGACCCTCTTGTTGTGTCCTGGTATTTCATTTTTGTGGTTTATGTCGCTCTGAGAAAACTATGTGTTTATATATGTTTTAATTTTTCCTTGAAGCAGGATAGCTTTATGCAAACACACACACACACACATAATACTAAACAGCTAAAATTTTTCACCTTCATTTCTCTTCTTTAAAAGGAACTCAGTAAAACCTTTGACTCTCATGTTATTTTCAAACGATTAAGTATCCTGAAAGGAAACTTGAGATATTTAAACACTTTTAATCTTCGTTTTGTTTTTGTCCATGAAGAAGGAAGAGACTCAACCTCCTTCTTTCTGTCAAACTGCACATTAGAATCTGCAGCAATCAGCGTCAAAGGCTCCAGTGTCAGGGGTCCCCAGGGCTGCATATGCAATGATTCTCATCATTCACAGGTTCTGTACTGAAAATTCACCTACATGCTAGCTTTTATTAGTGTCTGAACATAAACACTGTTACCTTGTGTCCTTATATAGACATTGACAGTTTGGCCAGTTCACTGAGTCACTCAACACACACACATTCCAGGTGAGGTCAATCCGGGTGATACCATCTCGCCTCAACGTCTCTGAAGTCCACACCCCATTCTAAGCTTATCTGTGGATCATTCATAAGGGGAAATACAGAGGTGCTCAGGTGGATTTGCCCCTGGGGTCACCGTGGAGCCCACCACCATGGGTCCTCGCTCCCATCACAGTGACCTTCACTGGCACAGGGAAAGGAAGGAGGAGCTGTGCTGGGTTCAGCCCTGAGGAAAGACCCAAGGACTGAGACGATGAAGGGCTGAGCTGAGATGGGCAAGGGGCAGGAGGTGGGGGCCGTCAGGGCGGAGACTCTGGCCTCAGAAAGGCAGACCTGCCCTGGGATCTGGTTCCAAGCCATCTGATAGACACACTGCTTGCCCACACTTCCTCGCCAACCATGTAAATTCAGAAGGCGCCCGTGGGGATCCTGGGATGACCAGGGTGAGTGTGACCACAGCCTCTCTGTATTCACAGGAATAGAGCTCCTCAATGCAAATTCCTCTTCATGCTTCAGGGTAAAATCCACCCCTGGTCTGTGAGAGCTCACCCCTCTCTGCTCACACAGGATGGAGGTCTCAGTGAAGGCACAGCTGTTGGGTAGAAAATGGGGCCTTGGGGTCTTCTCCTCTGCCTGGTGACAGCTCCCCAAGATGAGGGTCTCAGGTGCAGACACGGGTCTGTGGGGATAATTGTGACGGCAGGTGACTGACAGGGACGGATTCTCCTTGTCCCCAGCTGGCCTGTCCCAGTGCAGCTGAGGGGTAGGGTCCAGAACTGCTGAAGCTCTCACTGACCCTCTCCCTCACCTGTGCCATCTCTGGTTGCTCCATCACCAGGGGTTACTGGTAACCAGTACTCCCTGCAGCTGAGCTCTGTGATGACCAAGGACACGGCAGTGTGTTGCTGTGCAAGAGGCCCAGTGAGGGGAAGGCAGTGTGAGCCCAGACACCAGCCACCCTCCGGGGAATCCATGACCACCAGGGAGAGCTGGGGACGTACAATTGTGTGTTGCAGGAGCAGGTGCAGATGGTGATTGACAGCTGGTCTCCTATCAGGAGGCTTCCTCTCCTTGTAGCAGTTTATCTGGGGAACTTCTCTGCATTCATGACTCTTAGGTACCTCCTCAGTCTCTGAGGCAGAATGATGGTTGAGAGAGGGGACCATATCCTCACCGCACGAAAAGCATGGTCTCTTAGGGTTGCTTCCTCTTGTCACTTAGGCCCGTTCTCTGGACATTTGGTGTAAGCTCACTAAGTCCACAGGAGAGGCTCTGTGTGACTAAGCAGTGCGGCTCAGCACAGCAGGGCCACTGAACGAGCTAGCCAGTGGTCAACAGTGTAAGTACAGCTGGATCAGACAACAGAGGTGTATAAACCCAGCACCAGGGAAGAACCACCCCTTGGTGGTGCTAACTGAACTGACACCTCACTCACAGCATCAGCCATAGTTCTCTCCACGGAGACCCAGCGGGACCTCCACGCCACCTGAGATAGAAGCTGAGTCTGCTGACACCACGCTCAGATGCAGGAAGATGAAAAGTTTGTGTCGTCTGTGTTTCTGCATCTACGTTTGTGGTGTCCTCAGACTCACCTTCTACATCAACCTGGGGTGGGAGTCCCACTGAATTTCCATGGAGAAAACTATGATTAATGCTGAGTGTGGTGTCAGCTCTTTGAGCACCACCGAGGGCATTCCTCCCTTCACTAATTGACAGGCTCTCGTAGGTGCAGTAACTTCTGTCATTTGGGTGGTTTTACGGCAGATAGAGGACACATACTAAAGGGAAGCTTGTACTTGAAAACCAATTCTTACTTGATATCCTCGGCTTTCTTGTCAAGCTATGAGCCACCAGAAGTTCATATGAGGACAAGTCTTTAAACGAGAGAGTACAATACCTCTAAGGAATATACAGAATATTCCATGATGAATAAAGAAGCCATTGTGAGCACCGTCTTCGTGTTCAGGCATCCCTCCTGACTGTCTCATGGAACAAACACTACCTTTAGTTGATGGAATTGACTGATTTTAAATCACTTTTGTCCTAATATATGCATGCTGGTCACTCCAGTCATGTCAGACTCTTTACCACCCAATGGACTGTAGCCCATTAGGCTCCTCTCCATGAAATTTTCCAAGTAAGAATACTAGAGTGGGTTGCCATGCCCTTCTCCAGGGCATCTTCCTGACCCAAGGATCGATCCTGTGTTTCTTACATCTGCTTATTGGTAGGCGGGTTCCTTATCACTAGCGCCAACTTGGGATCATTATGTGAGTCTTGTTCAGCAGAAATCACACAAAGAGAAGTGAACAGAGTAAACAGTGAGAAAGTCAAAGTTGCTCAGTTGTATCCAACTCTTTGCGACCCCACAGACTATACAGTCCATGGAATTCTCCAAGGAAGAATACCGGAGTGAGTAGCATTTCCCTTCTCCAGGGCATCTTCCCACCCAGGGATCAAACCCAGGTCTCCCAAACTGCAGGCAGATTCTTCACCAGCTGAGCCACAAGGGAAGCCCAAGTATACTGGAGTGGGTAGCCTATCCCTTCTCCAGCAGATCTTCCAGTCCCAGGAATCGAACCCTATATTGCAGGATGATTCTTTACCACTGAGCTATCAGTTCAGTTGCTTGGTAATGACTGATTTTTCACAACCCCATGGACTGCAGCATGCCAGACTTCCCTGTCCATCTCCAACTCCCAGAACTTGCTCAAGCTTATGTCCATCCAGTCGGTGATGCCATCCAACCATCTCATCCTGTCTTCCCCTTTTCCTCCTGTCTTCAATCTTTCCGAGCATCAGGGTCTTTTCAAATGAGTCAGTTCTTCAAATCAAGTGGCCAAAGTATTGGGGCTTCAGGTTCAGCATCAGTCCTTCCAATGAATATTCAGCACTGATTTCCTTTAGGATAGACTGGTTGGATCTCCTTGCAGTAAAGGACTCTCAACAGTCTTCTCCAACACAGCAGTTGAAAAACATCAATACTTCAGTGCTCAGCTTTCTTTATGGCCCAATTCTCGTATCCATACATGAGTACTGAAAAATCCATAGCTTTACTAGACGGAATTTGGCCAGCAAAGTAAAGTCTCTGCTTTTTAATGCATTGTCTAGGATGGTCAAAGCTTTTCTTCCAAGGAGCATGCTATCAGGCAAGCTTGAACTGATCTATCGGGGAAGCCCAAACAATGAGAAAAATCACAAGCCAATGAAACAAGGAGCCCAGATGTGGGTGGTCCAAGGTTTGGTGAAGTCAGAAGTTCATGTACCTGGAGAGAATGAACAACCTTCCACATGGCACACCCACATGTCAGCCCCTCCCCCAGGGGACCCCCTCATGTACGGACGTGATGACTGCATTCCCTGGTCACACGGGGACATGCAAAGGGGCTGGGAGAAGAGAGACAGCTCCTCTGAAATTACCTCAGGAACCCGGAATCACTGAGAGGCGCTTTGTCCTGCCTTCTGACTACAACTGGGCCACCAGGACGTGACAATCTCCGCACCATGGTGCTTTCTGAATTCCAGCCTCTTGGAAGAGCTTTGGAATCTGAGCCTAAAATAAATGCCCTGCTGAGTCCTTCATCCCTTTCTCTCTATGTTGGTCAAGTCTGTCCAGGCTCCTCTGACTCTTAGTGACATTGGATTTCTCCTTCGACTCCCAGGTCAAGGACAACCTCAGCTGGTACCTGCTGGTTCCTGCATCAAGAGGTAGTGTGTGAGGAAACCGTGATTTCCACCATTAAAGCAAGGAAATTCTCAACACCAAAAGTTTCCCTGGACCTAACAAAGTCCTAACATTACAGGGCAATCCCCCAGCACAATACCAGAGAGGTGGGCAATCCACAGTCCAGGGGAGATATGCCCAGGAATGCAAAGCTTCAGGAGGAGCACCTTCAGGGTAATTACTACCAATTCCTGCAGGACCAGCAATAACCACTGTAAGGATGAGAGATCCTGGAGGCCACAGCCCATGGTTTGTGGGATATAACTCCACAAACATCCAGGTCTTCAAGGTGAGTGTGCATATTTATCCCTTCAGGACACCTGACGGACAAAGGGAAGGCCAATGCTGAGAAATGTTAACACCTATCCAGAAGGTTCATCAGGCAGACCCTCCATAAAAGAGCTCTTCCCCCAGCTTCTCCTAGGAGGTGAACAGAAATTCTTATCCACTGCAGACCTACAGAGGGGGCATATCTCAAGGCTAAGAGAAGGGACTGGACCAGGGCACTGCAGCCCAGGAAGGAGTAGAACGAGGATGGGCCAATACTGAAAACCCTGGGGACGCTCAGAGCCCAGACCCAGATCCCCTGAGTCATGGGTGTTCAACCTCAACAATGCAGGTAACCCCTACCCACCTGTGACCCCCAGGGACCTGGCAGAGCTACGATATGCAGCCTCCTTGAGGAGGGGAGCTCGTGTGCAGACACCACAGCCAGACAACCATCAGGAGCCAGGGCGCTGAGGCTCTGGTACCCATGGCTGGAGACCAGGATTGGAGCACCTCACTACTGGCCTCAGACCCACTCTCTCCTGCCTGATCTACATGGCTAGTATCCCTCTCCTCTCTTGGGTATCTGACATGCTCAGGAATATTTATGAAGGTTCCATCAGAGACTCAGAACAGGGGGAAGCAGGCTTGTCACAGGGTCCTGCTGGAGGACACATGGCTGACTCAGCAGTGGGTCTATCTCCCCACTGACACCAGGTCCTGAGGTCCTCAGGCAGGTGGTCAGGAGGGATGGAGAGAAGCAGGATGGAGTCTGAGGACGGATGCACCCCGAGACCATTCTGCTGAAGCAATGTCCTGCCTGGGGACACGCACATGGCTGGCCTAGCTTCTCTGCAGGGTGCTGTTGTGGCAACCCTCTCCAGTGTTCCTGCCCGGAGAATCCCATGGACGGAGGAGTCTGGTGGGCTACAGTCTGTGGTGTCTCAAAGGGTCAGACACGACTGAGGTGACTGAGCATGCTCACCGCCCCATTCCCTGGGTGAGCACTCCCTCAGGGCAGCCTCACCTGAGTCAGCTGACAAGGGCTGTGCCTCGTCCTCCTCCAGCATCTCAGGTGTTTCCTCCCACAGGTGTGGCACTAGGAGCCCCTCAAGTGTTTGTGCTGTGAATTCTCAGGGGCGATTGCGCTGTTTCCAACAAGGGGGCTCGTCTAGACCTTCTTGTGGGGCCCCTGCAGGGTCCAGGTGCTGTAAGAACAGGTGAGCCCAGAGTGAACGGTAGGTGCAGTGGGCATCGAGCCCCGTGCTTCTGCATGCAGCTATCCTGTGACATGATGTTAGCCCACGGGGGTTCCAGGAGGCCAAGGGACCCCAAGTCCTCGAGAGCCTCTGGACTCACTGTGAGTGTCAACTGCATCAGTGCCCCTGCAGCCCCAGGGCGCGACATCCAGGTGTTCTCACAAACTCCTTCCTTGGGGTCTCTCTACAGAGTGCGTGCGTTTATTGAGGCTATTTCTAGAGATGATTAGAAGAACATGCTGTCTCTAGAAGAATACTCTGAAGATGGAACACAGCCACTTAATACCAGACTAGAAACACTGCTAGGACTGCCCTGTGAGCCCAGGCAGGGGGTGCCCAGGACCCCAGTGCAGGGCTGCTGCCCAGGAGCATGTGGGGAGGGGCCAGGGGTCTCAGAGAGGGAGTCTTCTATTTTCACTGAAAACAATAACTAGCAGAACAAGGACTGGTGACATTGAATATTGGGGCCTGTTGGGAATACACAGCTCGGTGAGGCCATGAGAAGTACATGTGTATATGTCTGTGAGTGTGTGTGTGAGTGTGTATGTGAGCATGCAAGTCTGGATGTGTTGCATGTTTGTGTGTGAGTGTGTGCATGAGTATGTATATGTATTAGTATATGTATGTGTGCATCTTTGAATGTGAATGTGTGCATGTGTGTGCCTGTGTTTGTGTGTATGTGTGTGTGTCAGTGTGTGAGTGAGCATGTCTCTGTTTGATTGTGTGTGTGTTTGTGTGTTTGACAGATGTGTGTGTGTGTGAGACAGGTGTGTGTGTGACAAGTGTGTGTGTGACAGGTTTGTCTGTGTGTGTGACAGGTGTGTGTGTGTTTGACGGGTGGGTGTGTGAGTAACAGGTGTGTCTGTGTAACAGGTGTTTGTGACAGGTATGTGTGTGTAACAGGTGTTTGTGTGTCTGTATGACTGTGTGACAGGTCTGTGTGAGACAGCTGTGTGTGTGACATGTATGTGTGCGTCACAGGTTTGTGTGTGTGTGTGTGACAGGTGTGTATGTGTAACAGGTGTGTGTGTGTGACAGGTGTGTGTGTGTCTGTATGTCTGTGTGACAGGCTTGTGTGTGACAGGTGTGTGTGTGAGACAGGTGTGTGTGTGACATGTATGTGTGTGTCACAGGTTTGTGTGTGTGTGTGACAGGTGAGTGTGTGTAACAGGTGTGTGTGTGTGACAGGTGTGTGTGTGTCTGTATGTCTGTGTGACAGGTCTGTGTGTGACAGGTGTGTGTGTGAGATAGGTGTGTGTGTGACATGTATGTGTGTGTCACAGGTGTGTGTGTGTGTGACAGGTATGTGTGTGTGTGTCATGTGTCTGTGTGTGTGAGACAGGTAGGTGTGTGTGTCTATGCAAATACCCAGTGGTGGCTGACTTTGGCGAAACACACTGATTAGAGCTGAAGATGTCTCTGTGGCACTAATGGCTGGTTCACGATGGGGACTGTGTCCTCTGGGGCGGGTCCTGCAGTGGAAGAGCTCTCTGTGCACAGGGGTCAGGGACCTGGCAGGACACATGCCCTCAAACAAGCATGAGGACACGGACACACACCCACTGAGCATGATCATGCATCAGAAGACTACTCCTTCCTAATATCGCCCGTGTATTGAGTGTAAAGTTTTCAGCCTCAGAACATGCAGGTGACCTGAGGTGTCCTAGGTTAAATACGGATATTCTGAGCCCTGAGAACATCACCCAGAGCAACACCGGCTCTGCACAGCAGTCCTGGGAGCACAGCCCTCACCAGGGACTGGAGCTGGACAGTCCTCCTCCTGGTGGCCTTGGCTCCAGGTCAGGGTCATCCCGGTGCTGCGGTGAAGGAAGGGACAGGGTCCAGTCAAGGGGGTTCATGCACTTCTGTCCCCTGTCCACAGGTGTGCACTCCCAGGTGCAGCTGGTGCAGTGGGGGCTGAGCTGAGGAAGCCTGGGGCCTCAGTGAAGGTGTCCTGCAAGGCTTCTGGATACACCTTCACCGACTACATGCACTGGGTGTGACAGGCCCCTGAGCAAGGGCTTGAACAGATGGACAGATTGACAGCAAAGATGGTGGAGCAAAGTGTGTGCAGAAGTTCCAGGGCAGAGTCACCTTGGCTGCAGACACGTCCACCTGCACAGTCTATATTGAGCTGAGCAGTCTGAGGTCTGAGGACACGGCTGTTTATTACTGTGTGAGACACACAGTGTGAAAACCCACATCCTGAGGGTGTCAGAAACCCTGAGGGGCAGGGCAGCTGTGCTGGGGCTGATGATGACAGGGATGATTGGGTTGGGGTCCTGAGAAAAGTGGGTACAAGCATGTGTTCACTCTTACAGGAGTGTGTCCACTGTCAGAATTTGTGTTCATCATCAAAGGAGTTGGGTGTTCACTCTCAGAGGACTGTGTTCCATCAGAGAAGTGTGTTCGCTTGTACAGGAGTGTGTTCCCTATCTGTGGAGTGTGTTTGCTGTTACAGGACTGTGTTCACTGTTAGAAGAATATGTTCATTTTTAGAGTGTGTTCCCTGTCAGAGGTGTGTGTTCACTGTTACAGGAATGTTTTCCATACAATAGATACTCTGTCAGAGGAGTGTGTTCCATACACTAAGCACTCTGTTGGAGGACTGTGTTGTGTACAATACACACTCAGTCAGAGGAGTGTGTTAAGTACAATACACGTTGTGTCAGAAGAGTGTGTTCCGTAAAATAAGCACTGTGTCAGAGGAGTGTGTTCCGTACAGTAAACATTCTGTAAGCAAAATATCAGCACTGTGGGGGGAAGCGTCAGTGCACTGTACAGACATGAGCCCCTGTGAGGTCTCTGTGTGGACCCGAGTTTTTGCCTCAGAGCCGTGGCTCCATCCCACGTGAAGTCCAGCTTCATCTCCATGCAGATGTGTTAAGTCGTCTGCAGGTGGTTGAGCCTTTTGCAGCCCCGCCCAGGAGTGAACACCCCTTTTGCTCTATGTCATGTCCAGGACCTGGTATGTTGGGATCTGGGTTCCAGCCATTCTAACTGTGCAGTGGTACCTCACGATCCTTTAAGCATGCAATCCCTGATGGCTTGTGATGTGAAAGGACTTTCCAAGTGCTCACATGTCAGCTGTCCATCTTTGGAGGCAAGTTCAGACTTCACCCATTTTTCACTGGGTTGCTTACCTTCTGTTGTTCAGTTATGAGTGTCCATGTGCATTCATAGCACAAAGTTCTTACCAAATATGCTATTTATAAGTTATCTTTCCAGCCTGTGGCTTGCCGTTAGAGTCCCTTAACAGTGAGTTCAGAAAACAAGTGTTTTTCATTGTGATGCTCTCCAATTTATCAGTTTTTCCCCCATGGATCATGCTATTGGTCTTACGTCTAAAAATTGTTGGCAAATTTAAGGGCACCCAGAAGTTTTCCAAGTGCAGCCCCGCCCCTCCCTCAACAGATGGAGCTGAAGAGGTGGGAAAATCAGGAATATGGAAGAATCCTAGATCCATTGACAGCTTTGTCCTGTGTGTGTGTGTATGGGTGTTCAGTTGAGTCTGACTCGTTCAGACCCCATGGACTGCAGCCCACCAGGCTTCTGTGTCCGTGGGACTTTTCCAGGCAAGAGTACTGGAGGAGGTTGCCATTTCCTCCCTCAGAGGATCTTCCCCACCCAGGGATTGAACCCGTGTTTCCCACGTCTCTTGTGTCTCCTACATTAGCAAGCAGATTCTTTACCACTGCACAACCTGGAAAGCCCTGTCCTAACTATAGTTTTCCCCTTTCCAGAACAGCCTATAAATGAAGTCACACAATATGTAGGCCTTTAAGACTGCTTTCTTTCACTTCTCCATATGCATTTAAGGTTCATTCACACCACCCATGGACAGTCAAGAAAGGAAATTAAGAAAGTATTCCATTTAAAATTGCATCTAAAAGAATTAAATGCCTAGCAATAAATTTAACCAAGGAGAGGAGAGACATGTGCACTGAAAACCACAAAACCTAAGACAAAACATAAAACACGGAAAGAAATGAGACTCCATGCGTGTTCAGTTGTAGCTGACTCTTTGAGATGCCCTGGACTGTAGCCATCCATGCTTCTCTGTCCATGGGATTTTTCAGGCAAGAACACTGGAGTGGGTTGCCATTTCCTCAGGCGGGGCATCTTCCTGACCCAGGGACCCTATTTCTCCTGACAGTCTTGACTGCAGCCGAGGCCCCGTGGAGCCTCCCCTCCTGCGTCTCCTGCACTGACGGGTGGGGTCTTTGCCGTGCACGTCACCTGGTGCGCACACATCTGAGCTCACAGATGGAACAGCTTCTCCACATTGTAGGACAGCAAGGCTTCCCCGAGTCACTAACATGACCAGTGAGAAGCAGAAAGCCACTGAGTAAGAGGGCAGGGTTTCCCTTAGGGCTGATGGGAGCCCTCAGGACCCGGAGTGAGGAGGTGGCTGCTCAACTGTTTGGTGTCAAATGGCTAGTTTCATGACAAGTGACGTTTCCATCCACTAAAAAGAAAAGATTCCTAGATGACCCTTCAGGGTTCCATAGCTCGTTCTTCTATTCTTCCCATGCACGTGTGGACCACGGGCGGCCCACTCTTCCTCTGGGGAAGGACACCGTGCTTGCCTCCAATTCCAGCAGTCATGGATGAGGCTGCTCCAGCCGTTCGTGTGCAGTCCTGTGTGGACGTGTTTTGGTTCACTCAGAGGCACTAGAAGCATGCTTGCCGATCTCAGGAGAAACGTGCTGATATTGCTCAGTTGCTAAGTCGGCTCCGTGAACTGCAGCACACAGGGCCGCTTGTCCTCCACTACCTCCTGGAGTTTGCTCAAACTCACGTCCATTGAGTTGGTAATGCTATCTAACCACCTCATTCTCTGCCGACCCCTTCTCCTTCTGGCCTCAATCTTTCTCAGGATCCTGGTCTTTTCCCATGAGTCAGCTCTTCACATCAGGTGGCTAAAGTATCGGAGCTTCAGCATCATTCCTTCCAGTGAATACTAGGGTTGATTTCCTTTAGGATTGACTGGTTTGATATCCCTGCTGTCCAAGACACTGTCAAGAGTCTTCTCCAGCAGCACAGATTGAAAGCATCAGTCCTTTGGTGCTCAGCCTTCTTTATGGAAAATGGTAACCCACTCCAGGGTTCTTCCACAACAACCTTACAAATAGTATGAAAAGGGTAAAACTGTGTTACCTTTCTTCGAAACTGCCACACTGCCTGCCGATGTGACTGGATCAACCTTCTTTCCACCAACAATGATGAGCTTTTCCATTTTCCTTCTCACTGGTCAACAGTGGGCATTGCAAGACTGGTGGGTTTTAGCCATTCTAACAGTATGGCTAAACAGTGGCCCTGCATGTGAGGAGAGCTCTTAGGGAGGGTCTGGATTTTCTCTGGTCCTGATGCTCTCAGACATCTCCCCTCCATACCTGTGGGGATGGACCCTCACTCTCCTGAAAATCCACTGCACTGTGACCTTCACAGAAGGGGAGTGGTCCCACAGAGAGCACAGGTCTCGTTACAAGCACGGGGTTCCAGACCCCCGGCCCACCACAGAAGCTCTGTCTCACACACACCAGAATGGGCCGAGAGGCCCTCCCAGCCCCAAGGCCCCTCCGCGATGCTCACAGGTCAAGCTGTCACCTCAGTAGCAGCCCGGGTGGTGGGACGATGGAAGGATGATGAAGCCCCCTCTGCCTTCGGAAATGCATCTGGTGCAACATGCAAGTGTCCCTGTTCCCAGTATGCTGTCCTGTGGAAGCTGGAGGGGCCAGCTCGGGGTGAGTGTGTGAGACGTGCCCCGATAGACCCCCATCCTCCTCCACTCCTGCTCTGGCCATGTCCAGAGAAAGGGCTGGAGGTCAGTGGGTGGCAGAACCACAAGGCCAACCCTGGCTGGCAGAGGCGGTGGCCACAGGAGTCCTGGAACAACGTCCACCTCTTGGAAATGTCCCATTACACTCTCCCCTTTTCCATCAGGCAGCGGGCAGGCCGCTCTGTGGGCGCCCCCACGGCCCTGCCTCAATGGGCCAGGCCAGGATCCCCACGAGGCCACCCCAGCACCTGTGCACTCCCCACACTGCATCTACTCCCAGATGATGCCTCACACACAGTGTCTCTGCTCAGGGAGCAGGTGACCGGGGGCAAGCCCTCTGGGCCAGCACTTTGGTCCTTGTAGGTCAGGAGCACCCTCTCGATCACCCCCTCTGGGGACAGGGACCAGCTCCCTTGTACAGGATTCCCTCCAGCCCAAGAAAAGATCTACAGGACTATTCCCCTACCCGACCTCACCCCAGCACCCCCAACTTCTGAATAACGACAGCTTCTGTAAACCACGTGTGCAGGGAACATAGGAGCTGGTGATGCCCCTGGTGGCCACATGCGTGTGCTCCACATGTTCTCCACACCAAGCCCTGACGTCCCCACCATTACTGCGGGGACCACACTGCCAGAGGGAAGGGGACCCTGTGTATGGCAACTGCAGGTCTGGCTTAGGCGCTGCCCTGCTGTGGCCCCCTCAGAAATCCCAGGGGTCCCTGGCCTTTACTGGCTCTCCTGCCACCTGTGGGCATGTGATGTTTGCCTCCTTCTAAGGTTGTGCCTGTTTCCTCCCCAGCCCACACTCAGGAGGCTGACACGACCTCAGGAGACCCATGGAGCCAACTGGGCTGCTACATACAGCCAGAATGAATACCGATCCTTTTCACACCCAACTCGAGAGCTGCCCTTATCCCTGGTGGAGCCTATTGGTCAGCAGGTGTCCTCCTACACTCTGAAGAAGACAGGGTGTAGGTACAGAAGGGTGGAAATAGTGGCCCGGTACATCACATCTAAGCCAAGTGAACTTCCTGAGACTCCTGTCTTCTGTTGTTGTCTCTGGGGCTGATGCTCCGCACGGAGGACCATCCAGATGGGGAAGATGGAGACCCTGTGGACAGTAGGAGCCAGGCTCCACGGCATCGGCAGCCTCTTTCGGATTGACAGCTCATCTCCAATTGCACGTCTCAGGGACTCGGAATACCACAGGGCTGCCAAAGCACTGTTGACCCAGTAATCACCACAGAACTTCCTAGGAGCACGCTGGCTGCCAGAGCCCGTACAATGCACACCCTGTGTTCCTGCAACCAAAAACACTACACCCAGAAATCAGAGACGCACCTTCCTGGGACATCGTCCCTGGCACGCGCCTCCCCAGTGACAGCCGCTGCTGCGCAGGGCTGAAGGCACATGCAGTGCTCTGTCCTCTACAGTATCCAGCAGGTAAAAGCAAACACCTTCCCCACCTGCAGGAAGTACTCCCTCTGACCGTTTCTGCAAATGGTGAAGAGGACCTGAAGGAGTCTGTGACTCCCCCAGGATGACAGCAGGCACTGACACTGAATACAGAGCCAAGAGGAAGGGGGCAGGGTTCCCGAGCATCAGGGCCCAGAGACATCCCAGAGCCCACCCTCCTTCTGCTCTGCTCGCCTCATCACAGGCCGATGCGCTGAGGGCCAGGAGTCGGGGCCACGAGTAGCGGCCTTACTGGCAGAGCCAAGAGACAGAGCAGAGGGCCGATGAGAGTCGTCCTGAACCATGTGGCCTGGAGTTTGACTCCTGTTTCTCTTACAGTGCAGAGACCGGGAGGTGAGGAGGTCGAGTGCTAAAGTGCTAAGGGCCACAGGCTGCTGCAGACACTTCGTGCTTCCAGCCAGATTCTGCATGGAGGGCTCAGGTTCTCATCCCCTGCAGCCATGCCCAGCGGGGCTTGGCCAAGGGTTTCCTGTGAGCTGACTCTCGGGCAAGGGGGCAGGGTTCAGGAGACAGCCACTGCGTGGGCCACCTCCCTGTAGCAAGCAGCTTGCAGTCAAGGCAACAGAACACAGACATGAAAGGGAAGGAGCCAGATCCGACCTGAGTCAGATTGTTCTCTCCCAAGACAACAAGGGAAAAAGAAAACAGACCAACAAGCAAAATGCAGCAGAGGGCACCCTCTGTTGATACAGAATTCTCATATTACAGATGAAAGTGAAATCTTGCTTTTGATTCTGCCCTGTGAGTGAGTTTCTGTCCTCTGTGGATGGCTACAAAGTGGTGTAAAACTGCCTGAAATACTTCCTCGCTCCCCGTGGGTATCATGCGGCCCCTGGGTCCACAGAGGCACAGACGAGAACCATCCCCTGCCGGGAAAGAGCCACACAGAAGGACACGAAGGTCACCCGGGGGCTCGCAGTCAGGCCTGGTTTCTGGTCTCACCAGCCAGGGTCAGCAAGAATCACAGAGAGCGTCCCAGAGGAGAGTGGGGAGCCTGCTCCTCAGGGGGCCTAAACGAAGCTTCCAATGAAAACCAAGAGGAACACGCGGTTTGCAAGTGACCTACCTGCTAATCGGAATGAGACACACCCAATTATGAACTTTTAAAACACTTTCAACACCTACAAATGTTAAGTGATGTGAGCAATGTCTGGTTCCAATTGCCAAAGTAGAAGGAAGTGGTGCTCACAGGAGGGAAAAGAAGCCTGTCCCGGAGGGGGCCTGGCAGCTCCAGGGGGCACAGCGGGGGCCTGTGAGCCGTGTTTCAGATGTATGTGGGGCGTGCAGACCACTGGAAGAAGGGCTGGACGTATGGAGTGGAGACAGGCCTCTGCTCCCTTCCCCTGCCCCTCCCATGCCACCCTCGTGGACACAGCCTCCCCCCTGCCCAGGTCAGCCCCGCTGAACTGATGACCAGGCTTGCCCAGGGCCTCGCCCTGTGACTGTGACTCAGTCTCTGCAGATGACCCGCCCGGGGCTGGACGCTGGCAGCCCCGGCACCCTTTGTTCTCTATCAGTATCTCCTCTGACGGCAGTGGCCTCAGCACGCGGCTCAGACCTGGCTTCTCTGCGGGGCCTCGCCTTCTCTGTCCTCGCTGGCAGACATCCCTGAGCAGTGCCCCCATGCCGGCAGAGGGCTGGGTCTCCCTGAGGGCAGCCCTCTGGCTGCTCGGGCTCTGTGCAGTGCTGGCCCCTGTCCAGTGCTCTCCAGACCGTCCCTCATGGCACTACATCTCCACGGAGGTGGTCATTCCCAGGAAGGAGCTGCACCAAGGCAAGGGCTCCCAGGTGTTGGGCTGGCTCTCCTACAGCCTGCGTTTTGGGGGACAGAGACACGTAATCCACATGCGGCGCAAGAGGCTCTTTTGGCCTGGATACCTGATGATGACTCAGGATGACCAAGGAGTCCTGCAGACGGACCACCCCTTTGTCCCTGAAGACTGCTACTATTTTGGCTACCTGGAGGAGATCCCTTTCTCCACAGTCACCATGAACACATGCTATGCGGGTCTCCAGGGTTATATGAAGTTGGATGACCTCACCTACGAAATCAGCCCCCTCAAGCATTCTCGAAAGTTTGAGCACACTCTTTCTCAGATGGTGGCAGATGCCAGCGCAATGGGACCGATGCACAGACCGGGGTATGAGGAGGAAAGGGACCCTCTGCTCTCTCCAGCAAACATCACTGCAGCCCCCAGGATGTCTAGTAAGCTGTATATGTTCCATGAAGCACATATGAAAGGAGTATTTCAGTCTACTAATGCATTTTACAGAACCATAAACAATGTGTCAAAAACTGTTCAGTACATGGTGGATGTGGGCAATATCATTGATGCAATTTATCGAGGTCTTGAGATAAGGTTTTATATTGGCCTCGTATATGTTTATAATGTTAGGGACCCAGTCAGCACTGCGTCTCTCAGACCACAGAGTGCATACTTCCAGTTCTATTCAAGAACCTTATATCCTGCTTTTAAACCACATACAGCTATAGTCTTTAGCACAGTTGAACCACCTGATGGTGCCTATGTTCCAAACCTGTATAGTTTCTGCCATCCAGCTAATTTGGTGTCAATTGCTACATCGGGGAAAAATACCCTAATTGTGGCTCTCTACTTGTGCTTTCTAATTGGCAGAAGTATTGGTCTGTATTATGACTACCCAGACTGTGTTTGCCAGAGAAGGACCACCTGCGTTATGAATGGCTACCAGTCACTGACTGATGCTTTCAGTAACTGCTCCTATGGGCATTTACAACATATACTTATGCATGATAGAAGCGCTTGTATGTATCGCCCTGAGCTGGTATATTACAATAGATCGATGACACACGAACGTTGTGGAAACAAAGAAGTGGAAAATGAGGAGCAATGCGACTGCGGCTCCTTCAAGGACTGCTACAGCAACCCATGCTGTGACAACCTCTGTTCTTTCACTGCTCCCAGTATTTGTGACGCAGAATCATGCTGCACAAACTGCACATTCTCCAAGCCTGGGACGCTCTGCAGACCCATCCAGAGTATGTGTGACCTTCCTGAGTACTGCCGTGGGATAAGCAAGACCTGCCCTAGAGATGTTTTTATGCAAGATGGAACGCCGTGTGGTGAAGAAGGGTACTGCTTTAAAGGAAGCTGCACTGACCGCAGTGTGCATTGCAGAGAAATCTTTGGTCGAGGGGCTTTGAATGCTCCGGATCAATGCTACACTTTAAACAGAAAAGCTTACCGATTTGGATTCTGTAGAAGAACATCTTGGTCTGTCCGCTTTATAGCTTGTTCACAGCGGGATCAGCTTTGTGGAAGGCTGCAGTGCACCAATGTCAGTTTCCTGCCTCCGCTGCAGGAACACGTTGGATTTCATCAAACGCATACGTTAGAAGCCTTGTGTTTTGGGCTGGACCTACACCGTGGGCAAGGAGCAGTTGACTATGGCCATGTGAGAGATGGTTCCCTCTGTGCTCCTGGAACGTACTGTTTAAACACCTTCTGCAACGGTTCTGTTAGTCAAATGGAGTATACGTGTTTCCCTCAGAAATGCAACTCCAGAGGAGTTTGCAACAGTGAAGACAACTGCCATTGCCACCTGGGCTGGGCACCTCCGTTTTGCCAAAACACGGGTGATGGAGGGAGTGAAGACAGCGGACCCCCTCCAAGACTGTTTCGATCGGTACCATATGATGAAACAATTTTAGTCTATGCGAGACTGGTGTTCGGTCGCCTGTATGCCCTTATAGCTGCTGTCCTCTTTGGTGTGGCCACAAATGTAAAAACTATCCATACCAGCAAAATTAAGGAAGAGACAGTGCATCCTGTGTAAACCAGCCTCCTGACCCCTGCACAACTGCAGGGGAGGTAGGAGGAACTTCTGAGAAGGAATCAGTGATAGACAGTAAAGCTGAAGTCTGCAGCAGACAGGGGTGGGGTCAGATATCAGGAGGATCAGCATTCTCACACCAGGTCTCTTCGATAGGCCGCTGATCAGAACTCTGAAATAAATCTTGAAAAGCATACATAGGTGTCCTCTAATATCTTGTATTCCTAAGAGCCCAAACTGAGCCTGAGACTGGTCAGGAGAGACCTGAGTCAGCAACTGGGTCTTGACCCAGAGTTGCTGGTCCTGGTGTTAACAACCCCTTTAGGGGCAACTTTATTGGGGGTTTCTACAAATCCGTGCTCTGGAACACTGAAGTTTTCCTCATCTCCTAGGTACCTTCTCTTTTGCCAAACCCAAACTGGATTCAGGGTAGTCAAGGACTACTCCCAGTCGAGGACTACTCACGCAGGGCTGGGGGCTAATGGGGTGGTCTGCCACATGTGGCAGCCCCACTGTCCTCTGGCAGCTGGGCATGGTGGGAGCCTTCCAGGTCCAGCCTCAGGACAGAGCAGAGACCCAGACAGCCATTTCTCACCCTTGGGTGACCTCTGGATTTTTCTGAGGTGAACGTCATGCGCGTGTGTGCAAGAGTGAGTGTGCTCAAGTGCTGGGTGTGTCTGACCCCCATGAGGACACCCCCTGGGAGGCCAGCCTGGTGCTCATGGCCTCCAGGCTCTGCAGACCCAGCACTAGAATCTAGGTGGGCTCTCCTCTTTTTCCACAATTTTTGGGTAAAGGCTTTAAAGTCCTCAAACTCAAACTGGGTTCTAAAACTCAGAGATGGAAGGTTCTGGAAACAGTCTCCCGGCCCCACAATGACTCCAGTACGTGGGAGCCCAGGGACCACCGGGTCTGCTGGGGAGACGCACTGCCAGCACTCTTGTTTAAGACCCTCCCAACCTACCAGGGTCCTCCTCCCTCCCACCGACCCCTGCCTGCAGAGTCCAGTGCAGGCAGAAGAGGTGCCCCCTACCCTGTCCAGGGGCAGGACTCTTGCCCCTTCTCCTGGTCAGGGCTGGCAGAGAGCCTGGGTTTAGGTGCTTTCAACACTGGGGCACCCAGTCACGACCTTAACAAAGCCTCCTTTGGCCCACCTGCTCCCTCCCGTACCTGAGGAAGCAAGTGGACCAGAGACAGCACCCCATGGTGAAAGGCCTCTCTTCCCCCAAGCCCTTGAGAGACAAGGTTCTTCTCCTTCCAGCGGTTCTTCCCCCATGTCGGAGAAGAAGCTGGGGAAAGCGGGCTGCTGTGGGTTAGCCATTGCAAAGGCCCACTGAGCACAGTCAGTGGCTCCAGGTCCATCCAGGGCTTTGGGAGGAGGGAGAGGACGCAGAGGCAGTCTCGTCATGTTTCTTGACCTGAAGCAGCCCAGGGGGAAAGCACGCATCTGGTATTAGTCGATTCTGAAACTGAAAGCAGAAATAGAGTCTAAAATAGAAGGTACCTTCCCCTGTCTCTGGGGAAGAACCAAGGAAACCTGGACCAAGCAGCAGGTATCAAAGAGTGGGGCTGATGACGGTGACTGGTGAGTGAGCTCCAGGAACCCTGGACAGGCTGGGAGGAGCTCGTCGGCGGAAGGTTGGGCCCACCCGGGAGGAGATGCTCCCTAGGCCTCCCACCACCCCTCAGAGCCACACCTTCCTGACCGGCCCTGCCTCAGTCCCTCCCTGTTGGAGAAGACTCTGGAGAGTCTCTTGGACAGCAAGGATATCTTACCAGTCCATCCTAAAAGAAATCAGTCCTGAATATTCATTGGAAGGACTGATGCCCAAGCTGAAGCTCCAATACTTTGACCACCTGATGTGAAGAACTGACTCCTTGGAAAAGACCCTGATGCTGGGAAAGATCGAAGGCAGGAGGATCAGGATGACAGAGGATGAGATGGTTGGATGGCATCACCGACTCGATGGACATGAGTTTGAGCAAGCTCCAGGAGATGGTGATGGACAGGGAAGCCTGGCGTGCTGCAGTCCATGGGGTGGCAGAGTCGGACACGACTGAGCACGTGAACTGACTGAACTGAGGCCTCCCACCACTCCCCAGAGCCACGCCTTCCTGCCTCAGCACCGCCTCCTGCTCTCAGCTGTCCTTGCTCATAGACGCCAGCTGGCCCCCCTACAGGGGACAGCACTGCAGTCCCTGTGGGCCAGGGGCTGCTAGCAGCCTCAGAAGGAAAACCCACCTGCATGGAGCCCCCAGGACAGGCCGCAACACCCAGCCCAGGCCTAGCTGGGAGGCCTGGACACTGGTGAGGGCCTCAGCAAGCAGCCACAGCTGCCCAGCACAGCTGCAGCCCCACGAGGGCACATGCCGGGGGCGCTCGGCTCCAGGGACCCTGCGGCCACCTGGGGCTCCAGAGGTGACCTGGAGGGGTTGAGGGGAGACGTGCCCTGTGCCTGGAGCCCCGTGCAGGTGCCCACGGGAAGCCCGGAGCAGTGGCCAGGAGCTCCTGTTGTCCTCAAAGGCGCAATATCAGCCCCAGAATGCAGGGCCTGGTGAGTCCTCCATCCAGACCTAGCACAGTGCGCATCGTCCACTCAGCCTGAGCTCACTGCCGACCTGCCCTGGACTCCGTGCCTCTGCGCCATCCTCCCCAGAAGCCAGAGCCCTTCTCCACGCCAGAACCAACCCTGCCCACCCACCCCCAGCGCCGTCTTCTCATCACAGCCTCCATTCTTGCATGGAGATCTGGCCCCACCAGCAGCTGGCAGGAGACGGTGTGCTGGGTCCTTTGCGGCCCGTGCCAAGCCTGTGGAGTAATTAATCATCACAGTTCCCATGGGTCCCCTGGGGATTCATGGTGAGGACCCAGCGAGTGACATGTGGGCACCGGGCATGCTGCCCAGGCCACACCAAGCACTCAGTCTGCCAGGGTCTTCGCCAGCTCCTGCCACTCTGTTCCTGCAGCCTGAGCCCCTCCCTCCACCTGCAGCAGCTGACACACCTGCCCCACCCGCAGCTCCGGAGACTGTGCGCCCACCCCCAGCATGGCCATGCCTGTGGAACCAAAGCCTAGCCGTGGGATTCACCCCAGCGGCCCTGCCCCTCGGGCAGGACACGACTCACCCTCAAGCTGGAGGCCACCGCCCCAGCGGGCAGTGCCCGCAGACAGCCCAGCCATCCAACCGTGTTTGCAGCAGTGTTCCCTGTCTCTGCCCCACCTCAGGGGCTCTCCCTGCCCCGCACCACCTGCTCCCTCTGCAGGCTCTGCTCCTCTGCCCTGGACACACTGCAGGCTGGGAGGACCGAGCAGGTCCAGAGCAGAAGGGTTAGCAGAGCATGCCAACAAAGTCAATGCCGGCAGCCAGAATGTTCCTTTTCTAGCCACAAAACTGACTGAGAAAGAAGTAGGAATCTAATTAGAATGCGAATCCTCAAGAAAGCGCTGAGGTTACCGAGTTGTAATCATCTGCACAGGCTAATCCAGGCCCTGGTGGATCTGGGGCAAGCTTTCGGACATCTGCAAAACTGGTCATGCCCGCGTGTAGGAATCCTGCCCCAATGCCCCATGGCCGTGTGTGGGGATCCTGCCCTGATGCCTTCAAAAGGAGAAGCTCGGGCTGGATGACGTGTCAGCAAACAGCCAGATGTCATCAATGAAACTCTTACTCTTGTTTGTTGTGGTTTAGACACTAAGTTGTGTCCAACTCTTCACAACCCCATGACTGTATCGCCTGCCAGGTTCCACTGGCCATGGGCTTTCCCAGGCAAGAATAATGGAGTCTCTTGCCATTTCCTTCTCCAGGGGAGCTTCCTGACCCAGGATCAAACCAGCATCTCCTGCATTGGCAGGAGACTTCTTTACCAGTGAGCCACCAGGGAAGTCCAGATGAAACTCTAGGAAGCCAAATTCTGTCCAGTTCACTGCACAGACTCGAACCAGACACTCAGAACTCTGTACAACTCACCCAGTGATCTCCCCACATGCGAAGCAAAGACTCACTCTATGAAGCCACTGCAAGCCCATGTGGACGCCAAGGGGACACCCCTCTCCCCTCCACACCTGAAGTGACCCTGAAAACTGATGAGATGGCTTTTGTATCTAAGGCAGGACAGGCCCTCAGTGTAGTGTGCACCCTCCCCGTGCTGGGCCTTCCTGGCACCTGTGGTTCTGTGGCACAGCTCAGCCTGTGCTCCTCAGATGTCAGAGGGCCTGCCCCAAGGGAAAGGGCAAGTTTCCTCTCTTCCGACACCGGCCGCGTAACTTCCTAAAGATCAGCACTCTCTCCCAGCTCTGGAGGGGTCTCGGCGAACCTCTGCCCACTTTGTACGACTTACCTGGCTGGACACCCTTGGTGACCTTTCTGTAAAATACCCTCACGTCTTTCCGATGGATGATGCTTTGTCTCAAAAATGTGCATGACTATGCCTTTGACTCCTGGTAGGCAGAGTGACTTCTGAGAATCCACTTCCCTTCTGGGGCTAGAATCCTCAGTTTGGCTTGAATATAATCTCCCTTTTTCTTCTTACCTTTGAGAAATGGAGCACTTCCTGCCATATCAGTAAACAAGGATGCCACAGTCATCCGGGATGCCAGCCCCCCAAAGGTGAATTCCTGAGCCCTGAGGGTGCCCAGGGAGGTGAACAATACCTGCCGTCCAGCAGCCCGTGGGCTGCAGCCACTCCCCTCAGTGAGCCCTGAGGAAACTCAGGATGTGAAAATGCAGGACACTGGCCCAGACAGCTGAGGTGTTATGAGATGAATGTTTTCAGGGAGCCCAGACGCTTGCATCTTCCCACACACAGAAAAGCACTAAATTCCTGAACTTGGGTTATCTGGCTTTCTTTAATTAGCAATACCCTTTTGACATACAAACTACCTTCCAAAAGGTAGTTTGCAAAACTTCTGTATCACCTGGCTCCCCCACCGCCCTCTATCCCAGACATGAGGCCCCGGCTCCCTGGCAGTCTCACAGCACGCCTGACGCACTCCCAGCAACCGCCTCCCAGGTTCCAAAATCACTGCAGATGGTGACTGCAGCCATGAAATTAAAAGATGCTTGCTCCTTGGAAGAAGACCTATGACCACCCTAGACAGCATATTAAAAAGCAGAGACATTACTTTGCCAACAAGGGTCCATATAGTCAAAGCTATGGTTTGCCAGTAGCCATGTATGGATGTGGGAGTTGGATCATAAAGAAGGCTGAGCACTGAAGAATTGGTGCTTTTGAACTATGGTGTTGGGGAGACTCGTGAGAGTCCCTAGGACTGCAAGGAGATAAAACAAATCAATCTCAAAGGAAATCAGTCCTGAATATTCATTGGAAGTACTGATGCTGAAACTGAAGCTCCAATGCTTTGGCCACCTGATGCAAAGAGCTGACTCATTAGGAAAAAACTCCGATGCTGGGAAAGCTTGAGGGCAGGAGGAGAAGGGGATGACAGGGGATGAGAAGGTTGGCTGGCATCACCAACTGAATGGACATGTGTTTGAGCAAGCTCTGGGAGATGGTGAAGGACAGGGAAGCCTGGCGTGCTGCCATCCATGGGGGTCTCAAAGAGTCGCACACAACTGAGTGACTGCACAGTAACAAAATTTGATGAGATTTTGATAATGTGTAAGTTGTCCATTTTGAGGCTTTTTTGGTAAAAACAGATTAAAAAGAGAAACATTTTCCAGCTCCTCTCTCTCTATATCTCCAAGAGGATAGCCTCCTTCTTGTGATGCCCAGAAGCTGGAAACAATTCCCATTTCAAAGATCAGCTTAATGAATGCAACAACACGGCCATAATGATGCTTGGAAACCCCACCTGTCATTAATTCCCGTGATTCGTGGTAGACACAGCAGGAAGGTGGTATTCACAAATAGTCATGCTCAGTGAGATAAGATGTTCCAATAAAAATACATACAATATGACCCTATTTTGTAAATTCTAGAAAATGAAAAGTAATCTGAAGTAATCTTCAAGTAATCCTGAAGAAAAGATCAAGATTACATGGGGACAGGGACGAAGAAGAGAAGGGACAGGAGAGAGGAAAACCAGACGCTCCTGAAAATAATGACAGGAACTGATTTGTTCTCTCTTGATAATGGTGATGTCTACGTCAGTATTTATCAGAGTGTATGTGGTTTATTGTATCAAGTACCACATCAAAGCTGTTAGAAGTGCAAAGGTGGATGACTTGGAATTTAAGGGGTGAAAGAAAAATAATGAAATGTTAGACTCTTGAAATTACTTGTAATGGGCCCTACTGTCTCCATGTATTTTATGTCAATACAGGAAGAGAACAAAGTTCTCATGCCCAGGTTACAGAAGGGGCTCTCAAACCTCCCCAGGCGTCTCTGTCCTGAAGTGGTTCAGCGGGCAGCCAGGCCCAGGGCACACATGTGGACACTGGATCTGATGGTCACCCAGTGTTTATCCTTGGTTGCTCCAGAAACCCTCTGCAGTCCTGGGTGTAGTTTATCTCTCCAATATGAGGGATACAAGGCCACCTGCATCACAGGATTGAGTGCATGAGAAAAATGACCTGAGTGTTATGGCTCTGGAAAAAAAAAAATTGTATTTCCCAAATACTATCAACATCACAAATCTAAGACACTGGCTTGTTCTCTGGAACTCTGTCCTTTCTGCTGCCATTCGATGACATGACTTCTTATATACCACCAGCTCATGCAAATAGGGCCCTCCATCTGCTGAAGCTCCAATACATTGGCCACCTGCTACGAAGAGCTGATCCATTGGAAATGACCCTGATGCTGGGAAAGATTGGAGGAGAAGGGGGTGACAGACGATGAGATGGTTGGATGGCATCACTCACTCCATGCACTTAGGTTTGGGTAAACTCCAGGAGTTGGTGATGTGACGTTGGTGACACCAGGGAGGCCTGGCGTGCTGTGGTCCATGGGGTCCCAGAGAGTCAGACACGACTGAGTGACTGACTGAACTCAAATAGTCAGATGATAAAACAATATCTATATGAAAAGACAGGGCCATCCTATACTGTGTCTTCAGTCCTCTTCCTGGATGCAGTGATTTCAATGCAGCTCATAAACCACATGTTCCCCTGACCAAATTCGAATACTGAGTGAGCTGAAGGGAAGAGACCTCACAGGGACCCAGAAACACCACAGGGATGGTGATCACATGCCATCCCCACTTACAAGGACAAGGCTGGTCCACATGGAAACTCCTCCTCATGCTCCAGGGTACAATCCACCCGTGGGTTGAGGGAGCGCACATCCCTCCTCCCACAGGGCTGAGGTGTCAGGAAAGGCAGGGTGGTGGTGTAGAAGACAGGGGTATGGGGTCTTCTCCTCTGCCTGGTGACAGCTCCCCAAGATGAGGGTCTCAGGTGCAGATATGGGACTGTGGGGATCGTTGTGACTGCAGGTCGCTGACAGGGACTGATTCTCCTTCCCAGTGTCCACTCCCAGAAGCACTGAAGCAGTCGGGCCAGAACTGGTGAGCCCTCACTGACCCTCTCCTTACTTGCGCTGTCTCTGCTTACTCCATCACATTGTTATTGTGGGAACTGGATTCTCCAGGCCACAGGGAACGGGCTAGAGCAGATGGCATGCATAAACTACGACGGTGACACTGACCACAGCCCCTCCATCAGGAGCCACGCCTCCATCTCAGAGACATCCAAGATCAGTTCTCCCTGCAGCTGAGCTCTGTGACCGCTGAGGACACGGCCGTGTGTTGCTGGGCAAGACACACAGTGAGGGGAAGGCAGTGTGAACCCAGACACAAGCCACCCTCTGGGGGCTCTAAGACCAGCAGTGGGTGCTGGGCACACACAATTGTGTGTTGCACGAGCAGGTACAGAAGGTCATTGACAGCTGGTCTCCTGTTGGGAGGCTTCCTCTCCTTGTAGCAGTTTTTCTGGGGAATTTCTCTGCATTCGTGACTCTTAGGTACCTCCTCAGTCTCTGAGGCAGATTGGTGGTAGGGATAGGGGATTATATCCTCACTGCATGAAAGGCACAGTCTCTAGGGTTGCTTCCTCTTGTCACTTAGGCCCATTCTCTGGACATTTGGTGTAAGCTCGCTATGTCCACAGGAGAGGCTCTGTGTGACTCAACAGTGCGGCTCAGCACAGCAGGGCCAGTGAACGAGCTAGACAGCGGTCAGCAGTTTAAATGCAGCTGGACTCAGACAACAGAGGTGTATAAACCAAGAGCCAGGGAAGAACCCCACTTGGTGGTGCTAAGTGAACTGACATCTCACTCACTGCATCAGCCATAGTTCTCTATATGGAGACGCAGCGGTACCTACACGCCAGCCTGAGATAGAAGCTGAGTCTGCTGACAGCATGCACAGATGCAGGAAGATGAAAAGTTTGTGTCGTCTGTGGTCCTGCATATATGTCTGTGGTGTCCTCAGACTCACCTTCTACATCAACCTGGGGTGGGGTCCCAATGAATGTCCATGGAGAGAACTATGAATAATGGTCTGAGTGTGGTGCAGCTCTTTGAGCACCACTGAGCGGCATTCCTCCCTTCACTAATTGACAGGCTCTAGTAGGTGCAGCAGCCTCTGTCCTTTGGGTGGTTTTACGGCAGATAGAGGACACATAGTAAAGGGAAGCTTTTACTTTAAAACAATTCCTACTTGATATCCTCAGCTTTCTTGTCCAGCTATGAGCCACGAGAAGTATATGTGAGGACAAGTCTTTCAATGAGAGAGTACAATACATCTAAGGAATATACAGAATATTCCCTGATGAATAAAGAAGCCATTGTGAGCACCGTCGTGGTGTTCAGCCATCCCTCCTGACTGTCTCATGGAACAAACACTACCTTTAGCTCATGGAATGTGGTGATTTTAAACACTTTTGTCCTAATATATGCATGCTGGTCATTCCAGTCATGTTAGACTCTTTACCACCCAATGGACTGTAGCCCATTTGGCTCTTCTGTCCATGAAATTTTCCAAGTAAGAATACTGGAGCAAGTTACCATGCTCTCCTCCAGGGCATCTTCGTGACCCAGGGATCAAACCTGTGTCTCTTACATCTGCTTATTGGGAGGCGGGTTCCTTATCACTAGCGCCATCTTTCGATCATTATGTGAGTCTCATTCAGCAGAAATCACACAAAGAGAAGTGAACAGAGTAAACAATGAGAAAGTGAATGTTGCTCAGTTGTATCCAACACTTTGTGATCACCCAGACTATACAGTCCATGGAATTCTCCAAGGAAGAATACCGGAGTGAGTAGCATTTCCCTTCTACAGGGCATCTTCCCAACTCAGGGATCAAACCCAGGTATCCCAAATCAGGCAGATTCTTCGCCAGCTGAGCCACAAGGGAAGCCCAAGTATACTGGAGTGGGTAGCCTATCCTTTCTCCAGCAGATCTTCCAGTCCCAGGAGTCCAATCCTATACGGTAGGATGATTCTTTACCAACTGACCTAACAGTTCAGCTGCTAAGTAATGGCTGACTTTTCACAACCCCATACACTGCAGCATGCCAGACTTCCCTGTCCATCTCCAACTCCCAGAACTTGCTCAAGCTTATGTCCATCCAGTCGATGATGCCATGCAACCATCTCATCCTCTGTCATCCCTTTTTCCTCAAGTTTTCAATCTTTCCCATCATCAGGGTCTTTTCCAATGAGTCTGTCCTTCAAATCAGGTGGCCAAAGTATTGGAGCGTCAGCATCAGTCCTTCCAATGAATATTCAGGACTGGTCTCCTTAGGATAGACTGGTTTGATCTCCTTGCAGGCCAAAGACTCTCAACAGACTTCTCCAACACCACCGGTCAAAAACATCAATACTTGAGCGCTCAGCTTTCTTTATGGTCCAACTCTCGTATCCATACATGACTACTGGAAAATCCATAGCTTTACAAGACAGACTTTGGCCAGCAAATAAAGTCTCCCCTTTTTAATGCGCTGTCTAGGTTGGTCAAAGCTTTTCTTCCAAGGAGCATGCTATCAGGGAAGCTTGAAATGAATCACGGAAGCCCAAACAATGAGAAAAATCACAAGCCAATGAAACAAGGAGCCCAGATGCGGGTGGTCCCAGATTTGGTGAAATCAGCAGTTCATGTACCTGGAGAGAATGAACAACCTTCCACATGGCACACCCACATGTTAACCCCTCCCTCAAGGGACCCCCTATCATGTATGGATGTGATGACTGCATTCCCTGGTTACACGGGGACATGGAAAGGGGCTGGGAGAAGGGAACAGCTCCTATCAAATTACCTAAGGAACCCAGAATAACAGAGAGGCACTTTATCCTGCCTTCTGACTACAACTGGGCCACCAGGGACATAAATCTCCTCAGCGTGGTGCTTTCTGAATTCCAGCCTCTTGAAGAGCTTCAGAATCTGAGCCTAAAATAAGTGCCCTGCTGAGTCCTTCATCCCTGTCTCTCTATGTTGGTCAAGTCTTTCGAGGCTCCTCTGACTCTTAGTGACATTGGATTTCTCCTTCGACTCCCAGGTCAAGGACAACCTCAGCTGGTACCTGCTGATTCCTGCATCAAGAGGCAGTGTGTGTGGAAACCGTGATTTCCATCATTAAGGCAAGGAAATTCTCAACACCAAAACTTTCCCTGGACCTAACAGAGTCCTAACATTGTAGGGGAATCCCCCAGCACAAAACCAGAGAGCTGGGCAATCCACAGTCCAGGTGAGATCTGCCCATGGAAGTGAAGCTTCAGGAGGAGCACCTTCAGGGTAACTACTACCAGTTCCTGCAGGACCAGCAATAACCACTGTAAGGATAAGAGATCCTGGGGTCGCAGCCCATGGTTTTGGGGATATAACTCCAGAAACATCCAGATCTTCAAGGCGAGTGTTCATATTTATCCCTTCAGGACACCTGACGAAAGAGGGGAAGGCAAACCCTGAGAATTGCTAACACCTAACCAGAAGGTTAATCAGGCAGACCCTCCATAGAAGAGCTCTTCCCCCAGCTTCTCCTAGGAGGTGAACAGAAATTCTTGTCTACTTCAGACCTACGGAGGGGTCATATCTCATGGCTAAGTGAAGGGAATGCACCAGGGCACTGCAGCCCAGGAGGGAGTAGAATGCAGATGGGCCAGTACTGAAAACCCTGGCAATGCTCAGAGCTCAGACCCAGATCCCCTGAGTCATGGGTATTCAACCTCAACAATGCAGGTAGCCCCTACCCACATGTGACCTCCAAGGACCTGGCAGAGCTATGATATGCAGCCTCTTTGAGGAGGGGAGCTAGTGTGCAGACACCACAGCCAGCCACCATTCAGGAGGCAGGGCGCTGAGGTCTGGTACCCACAGCTTGAGACCAGGCTTGGAGCCCTCACTACTGGCCTCAGACCCGCTCTCTCCTGCCTGATCAACATGGCCAGTATCCCTCTCCTGCTCTTGGGTATCTGACGATCTCAGGAATATTTATGAAGGTTCCTTCAGAGCCTCAGAACAGGGGGAAGCAGGTTTGTCACAGGGTCCTGCTGGAGGACACGTGGCTGACACGGCAGTGGATCTGTCTCCCCAATGACCTCAGGTCCTGAAGTTCTTGGGCAGGTGGTCAGGAGGGATGGAGAGAAGCAGGATGGAGTCTGAGGATGGATGCACCCCAAGGCCGTCCTGCTGAAGAGATGTCCTGTCAGGGGACATGCACATGGCTGACCTAGCTTCTCTGCAGGGTGCTGTTGTGGCAACCCTCTCCAGTGTTCCTGCCCAGAGAATCCCATGGACAGAGGAGTCTGGTGGGCTACAGTCTGTGGGGTCTCAAAGGGTCAGACACGACCGCGGTGACTGAGCATGCTCAATCCCCCTTTCCCTGGGTGAGCACTCCCTCAGGGCAGCCTCTCCTGAGTCACTGACAAGGGCTCTGCCTCATCCTCCTGCACTGTCTCAGGTGTCTCCTCACAGGTGTGGGCACTAGTAGACCCTCAGTTGTTTGTGCTGTGAGGTGTCAGGGGCGACTGCACTGGTTTCCGACAAGGGGGCTCATCTGGACCTTCTTGTGGGGCCCCTGAAGGGTCCAGGTGCTGCAAGAACAGGTGAGCCCAGGAGTGAACGGTAGGTGGAGTGGGCATCGAGCCCCGTGCTTCTGCGTGCAGCTATCCTGTGACATGATGTGAGCCCATGGGGGGCTCCAGGAGGCCAAGGGACCCCACATCCTCTAGAGCCTCTGGACTCACTGTGAGTGTCAACTGCATCAGTGCCCCTGCAGCCCCAGGCAGCGACGTCCAGGTGTTCTCACAAACTCCTTCCTTGGGGTCTGTCTACAGAGTGTGTGCATTTATTGAGGCTATTTCTGCTGCTGCTGCTGCTAAGTCGCTTCAGTCGTGTCCGTCTCTGTGCAATCCCAGAGACGGCAGCCCACCAGGATGCCCCATCCCTGGGATTCTCCAGGCAAGAACACTGGAGTGGCTTGCCATTTCCTTCTCCAAAGGCTATTTCTAGAGATCATTAAAACAACATGCTGTCTCTAGAAGAATACTCTGAAGGTAGAACACAGCCACTTAATACCAGGCCAGAAACACTGCTAAGACTGCCCTGTGAGCCCAGGCAGGGGGTGCCCAGGACCCCAGTGCAGGCTGCTGCCCAGGAACATGTGAGGAGGGGGCCAGGGAGTCTCAGAGATGGAGTCTTCTCTTTTCACTGAAAACAATAACTAGCAGGACAAGGACTGGTGACGTTTAATATTGGGGCCTGTTGGGATTACACAGCACAGAGAGTCCATGAGAATTATGTGAGGAAATGTCTGATTCTGTGTATGAGTGTGTGAATGTGTGTGAGTGTGTATGTGAGCATGCCAGTCTGGATGTGTGTGCATGTTTGTGTGTGTGTCAGTGTGTATATGAGTGTGTGAATGTGTTTGAGTCTATGTGCGAGTGTGGATGTGTGTGCATGTTTGTGTGTGTGATGTGTGCATGAGTGTGTATGTGTGTATATTTGTGAGTGTGAATGTGTGCATGTGTTTGCTTGTGTTGTGTGTAGGTGTGTGTGTGTGTGAGAGAGTTAGCATGTCTCTGTGTGACAGGTGTGTGTGTTTCCGTGGTGATAGGTGTCTGTGCATGTGTAGGCATGTGTGTGTTTGACAGGTGTGTGTGTGACTGTGTGCATATGTAACATGTGTGTGAGTGTGAGACAGGTGTGTGTGTGTCACAGGTGTGTGTGTTTGAAGGTGTGTGTGACAGGTGTGTGTAGCAGGTGTGTGTGTGTGACAGGTGTGTGTGTGACATGTGTGTGTGGGTAACAGATGTGTGTGTAAAGGGGTGTGTGTGTGTGTGACAGAAGTGTGGTCTACCAAGTATGTCTGTGTGTGACAGGTGCATGTTTGACAGGAGTGTGTGTCTGTAAAGGTACGTGTATGTGTGACAGATGTGTGTGTGACTGTTTGTCTGTATGTTTGTGTGACATTCGTGTGTGTGTAACAGGTCTGTGTGTGTGTAACAGATGTGTCTGTGTGTAAGACAGGTGTGTGTGTTAAGGGGTGTGTGTATGTGTGTCTGTGACAGGTGTGTGTGTGACAGGTGTGTCTGTATATGTGAGGGGTGTGTGTGCACCAGGTGTGTGTGTGTACCAGGTGTGTGTGTGTGTACCAGGTGTGTGGGTGTGACAGTGTGTGTGTGTGTGTGTGTGAAGGGGTGTGTGTGTGTGTGACAGGTGTGTCTTTGTATGAAGGGGTGTGTGTGTGTGACAGGTGTGTCTGTGTATGAAGGGGTGTGTGTGTGTGACAGGTGTGTGTGTGTGCCAGTTTTGTTTCTGAAGGGGTGAGTGTGTGTGACAGGTGTGTCTGTGTATGAAGGGGTGAGTGTGTGTGACAGATGTGTATGTGTGACAGCTGTGTCTGTGTGTGTGAAGAGGTGTGTGTGACAGGTGTGAGTGTGAAAGGGGTGTGTGTGACAAGTATATGGGTGTGTGACAGGTGTGTGCATGTGTGACACGTGTGTGTGTGTGTAAGGTGTGTTGTGTGTGTGAGTGTGTGTGTCTGTATGCCTGTATGTATGTGTGTGTATGACAGGAGTGTGTGTGTGTAACAGCTGTGTGTGTTTGTGTGTATAACAGCGGTGTGTTTGTGTGTGACAGGTGTGTGTCTGTAACGTGTGTGTGTGAGACAGGTGTCTGTGTGTCTGTGACATGTTTGTGTGTGTGTGTGTGTGTAAAGGGGTGTGTGTGTGTGACAGCTGTGTGTAACAAGTATGTGTGTGTGTGACAGGTATGTGTGTGGGTGACAGGTGTTTTGGGTGTGTGATTGTGTCTGTCTGTATGTGTGTGTGACTGGTGTGTTTGTGTGACAGGAGTGTGTGTGTAACAGGTGTGTGTGTGTGTGTGTGTGTACCCCATGGACTGTGGCGTGCCAGTCTTCTCTGTCCTTTCTAGGCAAGAATCCTGGAGTGGGTTGCCTTTCCTATTCCTGGGAATCTCACACACGGGGAGTCAACCCAGCACTCCTACATTGCAAGTGGATTCTTTACTACAAGAGGCAAAATTCTCATTATCCACAGAACACTGTAGATAGAAAACCTAAAGACTCCACACAAAGCTACGAGACCACACTCATTCAGAGCACTGAACTCAACAGGTCAGAGTGGGTACCAGCATCAAATTGCTCATGGCTTAGGAGTTGTTGGGGATTCTCTGGATCCCAATTCTGATGCCATAAATGAAACCCCATAGAAACCAACTGGTAGTGGAATTGGGGATGTATGTGGTCTGCGGCCTTCCAGTCCCATGAGATGAGAAGCATATTTGGGTTTTACAGGTGGTCCAGTGGGATCACAAAATCAGTGAAAGTGCAGGAGAGAGGAAAGCCTGCTAGGAGATGCACCACAGGACTCCACTGGCTTTGATGATGGACGAAGGTGTTGAGCCAAGGGATGAGGACACACCTAGAAGCTCAGTGACCTGGATGCCAGACGCCCACAGTTCCAGGGTCACCCTCAGGAGTCTTGGCCATGTTGCATAGAATCGGGCACAAGTGACCCCACAAGGTCTGAGGCAGAGTGAGGTGGGGCCTCTCCCCAGAGCACATTCAGGTGTTGGGAAACGGGATCTGGCACAGAAGACATGCTCCTGCAGAACTGCTGTGGCTAAAGCCAGACCGGGAAGGGCTTTGCATAGACAGCACGTTCTAACTCAGTCAGTGTACAGGTGAGATCTCTGTGCTGAGGAATAGCTGACCTGCACCAGACCCGAAGGGGTGATGTCTCAGGGCAGGAGAAGACCAGGGTCCCATGGACAGGGCGTCCGTCAGAGTGGGGACACACACTGGTCACTTCTGGCTCCAGGAGGGATAACCCCACTGATGACATGTTGACAGCACTCCCCACCCCGGGCAAACCCGCTGCCAAGTCCACACGTGCTGTGACTGTTGTCAGCCCCAGGCTACATCCTCACACACAGAAGTGCAGGAATGAGGACACAGCCGCAGGGCCACAGCAAGGCGGGGGAGCACAGCCCTAAGGAGCTCCCAGGAGCTGTGTGTCCTCAGTCCTCAGCAGACTTGGGGTCCTCAGTGTCCACCCTCAGGGAGGAGATGCTGAGGTTCACGAGTTCCTGCAGACAGTCAGTTGTGCACAGGAAAATGCAGCCCACTGGGCAACTCAGCCGTGCTGGGAGGACGAGCATCTCAGCACAAATGTCTACTTTGTCCACAAAATTAATACTGGGTTTAACTACTCTGAACAAACCACCTCTAGAGTGATTCTTGAGGCTATTTAAGCCGTTCAAGATGAAAAAACAGTCAAGAAAGCAAAGGGAAATATAAATGTTTTGGGATCAGATAAACATTAAATTTTACTCAACTGCATTTGAATTCAATGTGATTAGTACATGTGTATTTTTCTCTTTGTATATGGAGTAAGTAAATATCAGGTAATCAGAAAAGAAAAAAAAATAAGAGATTCTGTCTATCAAATGACTGGTACTTGAATGTGTGGTGGGCATCTGATGAGTAAAGGTAAACACGTTCGTGGGATTAAAGTCTCTTCCACAAATCTGCCATGTTCCCTGAAAGTATCTGTTTCCTGACCAGACCTCCTTCATCATTTCCTTCCTCAACTGTTCCTGGTGTGGGGAAGGGGACCCCAGGAGGGGCTGAGTTCTCTGAGGACACAGTCAGCACCCCCCTCACAGGGGGAGTCCCATAGACAGGACCTCTATTCACTGCTTTCTGCTTTTTATAGGAGGTCCCTCCCATATGCAAATATCCACTCAGGTCACAGGGTAGAAACAGAGCACCAGCTCACTTAAATTCAGGCTCCTCCTCCGACTTGAAGAGACTTGCCGGAGTGGTGACTCTCATCTGCTCGAAGATGAACCCACTGTGGACCCTCCTCTTTGTGCTCTCAGCCCCCAGAGGTGAGTGTCTCTGGGTCACACATGGGCACGTGGGGAAGCTGCATCTGAGCCCACGGGTCACCGTGCTTCTCTCTCTCCACAGGGGTCCTGTCACAGGTGCAGCTGCGGGAGTCGGGCCCCAGCCTGATGAAGCCCTCACAGACCCTCTCCCTCACCTGCACGACCTCTGGATTATCATTAACCAGATATGGTATACACTGGGTCCGCCAGGCTCCAGGAAAGGCGCTGGAGTGGGTCGGTGATATAAGCAGTGGCGGAAGCACAGGCTACAACCCAGCCTTGAAATCCCGGCTCAGCATCACCAAGGACAACTCCAAGAGCCAAGTCTCTCTGTCACTGAGCAGCGTGACACCTGAGGACACGGCCGTGTACTACTGTGGAAGAGACACAGTGAGGGGAAGTCAGTGTGAGCCCAGACAAAAACCTCCCTGCATAGGGGCCCGTGACCACCAGGGGGCGCTCAGGACTCAGTACAGAGCTGAGCCCTGGAGCAGGTGCAGAAGAGGCGTTGGGCGGTGGGGGCCTGGGGGGGATTCTCCTCAGAGCTTCTCTTTCTTCCTCCTGCCCAGGAGCCGCACCGCAGACCCTCTTCTGTGTCCTGGTATTTCATTGTTGTGGTTTATGTCACTCTCAGACAACTGTGTGTGTATATATATATTTTTTAATTTTTCCTTGAAGCAAGGATACCTTTATGCAAACACACACACAAACACACATAAAACTCAAAAGCTAAAATTTGTTCTCCTTCTTCTTCTTGCAAAGGAACTGAGTAAAACATTTGACTCGTTTATTTCAAACCTGTTAACTATCCTGAAAGGACACAAGATATTTAAACATTTTAATCTTTGTTTTGTTTTTGTACATGAGGAAGGAAGAGACACAACCTCCTTCTTTCTTTCAGACCGTGCCATTAGAATCTGCAGCAAGCAGCATCAAAGCTCCAGTGTCAGGGGTCCCCAGTGCTACATATGCAATGATTCTCATCATTCACCGATTCTGTTCTGCAAATTCACCAACATGCTAGCTTTTATAAGCGTCTTAACAAAAACCCTGTTACCTTGTGTCCTTATTAGACAATGAACTTTGGCCAGTTCACTGAGTCACTCAACACACAAACATCCCAGGTGAGGGCAATCCGGGTGATACCATCTCGCCTCAATGTCTCTGAAGTCCACACTCCATTCTGAGCTTATGTCGGGATCATTCATAAGGGGAAATACAGAGGCCCTCAGGTAAATTTGTCCCTGGGGTCAACCTGGAGCCCACAAACATCTGTCCTCGCTCCCATCACAGTGACCATCACTGGCACAGGAAAAGGAAGGAGGAGCTGTGCTGGGCTCAGCCCTGAGGAAAGACCCAAGGACAGAGATGATGAAGTGCTGAGCTGAGATGGGCAAGGGGCAGGAAGTGGGGGCCGTCAGGGCAGAGACTCTGGCCTCAGAAAGGCAGACCTGCCCTGGGATCTGGTTCCAAGTCATCTGATAGACACACTGCTTTCCCACCCTTGCTTGCCAAACATGTAAATTCAGAAGGCACCTATGGGGATCCTGAGATGACCAGGGTGAGTGTGACCACAGCCTCTCTGGACTCACAGAGCTCCTCAATGAAAATTCCTCCTCAAGCTCCAGGGTAGAATCCACCCCTGGGCTGCTGGAGCTCACCACTCTCTGCTCACAGAGGATGGAGGTCTCAGTGAAGGCAGAGCTGTTGTGTAGAAGATGAGGCTTTGGGGTCTTCTCCTCTGACTGGTGGCTGTTCCCCAAGGGGAAGGTCAGGCGTCAGGCACACATCTGTGGGGGTAATTGTGACAGCAGGTGACTGACTGGGTTTGAATCTTCTTGTCCCCGGGTGTCCTGTTCCAGGTGAAGATGCAGGAGTCGGGCGCAGAACTGGTGAAGCCCTCGCAGATCGTCTCCCTCACACGTGCTGTCTCTGATTACTCCATCAGGTGGTTATGGTGGAAGCTGGATCCACCAGGCCCCAGGGAAGGGGCTAGAGTGGATGGGAAGCACATATTATAATGGTGACACTTACCACAGCCCCTCCATCAAGAGCCACACCTCCATCTGCAGAGGCATCCAAGAACCAGTCCTCCCTGCAGCTGAGCTCTGTGACCACTGAGGACACAGCTCTGTGTTGCTGTGCAAGAGACACAGTGAGGGGAAGGCAGTGTGAGCCCAGACACCAGCCACCCTCCGGGGGCTCCATGACCACCAGCCGGTGCTGGGGACACTCAATTGTGTGTTGCAGGAGCAGGTGCAGATGGTGATTGACAGCTGGTCTCCTGTCAGGAGGCTTCTTCTCCTCGTAGCAGTTTTTCTGGGGAACTTCTCTGCATTCATGACTCTTAGGTACCTCTTCAGTCTCTGAGGCAGAATGGTGGTTGTGATAGGGGACAATATTCTCACTGCACGAAAGGCACAGTCTCTTAGGGTTGCTTCCTCTTCTCACTTAGGCCCGTTCTCTGGACATTTGGTGTAAGCTCGCTAAGTGCACAGGAGAGGCTCTGTGTGACTCGGCAGTGCTGCTCAGCACAGCAGGGCCAGTGAACGAGCTAGCCAGCGGTCAGCAGTGTAAGTGTAGCTGGACTCAGACAACAGAGGTGTATAAACCCAGCGCCAGGGAAGAACCCCCCTTGGTGGTGATAACTGAACTGACACCTCACTCACAGCATCAGCCATAGTTCTCTCCATGGAGACGCAGCGGGATATCCACACCAGCCTATGATAGAAGCTGAGTCTGCTGACACCACGCACAGATACAGGAAGATGAAAAGTTTGTGTCATCTGTGTTCCTGCATCTATGTCTGTGGTGTCCTCAGACTCACCTTCTGCATCAAACTGGGGTGTGGGTCCCACTGAATTTCCATGGAGAGAACTATGAATAATGCTCTGAGTGTGGTGCATCTCTTTGAGCTCCACCGAGGGCATTCCTCCCTTCACTAATTGACAGGCTCTAGTAAGTGTAATAACTTCTGACCTTTGGGTGGTTTTACGTCAGATCGAGGACACACACTAAGGGCAGCTTTTACTTTAAAAACAATTCCTACTTGATATCCTCAGCTTTCTTGTCAAGCTATGAGCCACCAGAAGTTTATATGAGGACAAGTCTTTCAAGGAGAGAGTACAATACATCTAAGGAATATACAGAATATTCCCTGATGAATAAAGAAGCCATTGTGAGCGCCATCTTTATGTTCAGCCATCCCTCCTGACTGTCTCATGGAACAAACACGACCTTTAGCTCATGGAACATGGTGATTTTAAATCACTTTTGTCCTAATATATGCATGCTGGTCACTCCAGTCATGTCAGACTCTTTACCACCCAATGCACTATAGCCCATGAGGCTCCTCTGTCCATGAAATTTTCCAAGTAAGAAGACTGCAGCAAGTTACCATGCCCTCCTCCAGGGTATCTTCCTGACACAGGGACCATTCCTGTGTCTCTTACATCTGCTTATTGGGAGGCGGGTTCCTTATCACTAGCGCCATCTTTCGATACTTATGTGAGTCTCGTTCAGCAGAAATCACACAAAGACAAAGGGAACAGAGTAAACAATGAGAAAGTGAAAGTTGCCCAGTTGTGTCCAACTCTTTGTGACCCCACGGAATATACAGTCCATGGAATTCTCCAAGGAAGAATACCGGAGTGAGTAGCATTTCCCTTCTACAGGGCATCTGCCCAACCCAGGGATCAAACCCAGGTATCCCAAACTGCAGGCAGATTCTTCACCACCTGAGCCATAATGGAAGCTCAAGTATACTGGAGTGGGTAGCCTATCCTTTCTCCAGCAGATCTTCCAGTCCCAGGAGTCGAATCCTATACTGTAGGGTGATTCTTTACCAACTGAGCTAACAGTTCAGCTGCTAAGTAATGGCTGACTTTTCACAACCCCATGGACTGTAGCATGCCAGACTTACCTGTCCATCTCCAACTCCCAGAACTTGCTCAAGCTTATGTCCATCCAGTCAATGATGCCATCCAACCATCTCATCCTCTGTCATCCCCTTTTCCTCAATTTTCAATCTTTCCCAGCATCAGGGTCTATTCCAATGAGTCTGTTCTTCAAAGCATGTGGCCAAAGTATTGGAGCTTCAGCTTCAGCATCAGTCCTTCCAATGAATATTCAGGACTGATTTCCTTTAGGATAGACTGGTTTGATCTCCTTGCATGCCAAAGACTCTCAACAGTCTTCTCTAACACCACGGTTCAAAAGCATCAATACTTCAGTGCTCAGCTTTCTTTAAGGTCCAACTCTCGTATCCATACATGACTACTGAAAAATCCATAGCTTTACAAGACAGAATTTGGCCAGCAAATAAACTCTCCCCTTTTTAATGCACTGTCTAGGTTGGTCAAAGCTTTTCTTCCAAGGAGCATGCTCTCAGGAAAGCTTGAACTGAATCGCGGAAGCCCAAACAATGAGAAAAATCACAAGCCAATGAAACAAGGAGCCCAGATGAGGGTGGCCCCAGATTTGGTGAAGTTAGCAGTTCATGTACCTGGAGAAAATGAACAACCTTCCACATGGCACAGCCACATGTCAGCCCCTCCCCAGGGGACACCCCCCTCATGTACGGATGTGATTAATGCATTCCCTGGTAACACGGGAACATGGAAAGGGGCTGGGAGAAGGGGGACAGCTCCTATCAAATTACCTCAGGAACCCGGACTCACAGAGAGGCGCTTTGTCCTGACTTCTGACTAGAACTTGGTCACCAGGGACGTAACAATCTCCTCACCGTGGTGCTTTCTGAATTCCAGCTTCTTGGAAGAGCTTCAGAATCTGAGCCTAAAATAAGTGCCCTGCTGAGTCCTTCATCCCTGTCTCTCTATGTTGGTCAAGTCTGTCCAGGCTCCTCTGACTCAGTGACATTTGATTTCTCCTTCGCCTCCCAGGTCAAGCACAACCTCAGCTGGTACCTGCTGGTTCCTGCATCAAGAGGTAGTGTGTGTGGAAACTGTCATCTCCATTATTAAAGCAAGGAAATTCTCAACACCAAAACTTTCCCTAGACCTAACAGAGTCCTAACATTGTAGGGGAATCCCCCAGCACAAAACCAGAGAGGTGGACAATCCACAGTCCAGGTGAGATCTGCCCATGGAAGCGAAGCTTCAGGAGGAGCACCTTCAGGGTAATTACTACCAATTCCTGCAGGATCAGCAATAACCACTGTGAGGATAAGAGATCCTGGACGCCGCAGTGCATGGTTTGTGGGATATAACTCCAGAAATATCCAGATCTTCAAGGTGAGTGTTCACATTTATCCCTTCAGGACACCTGAGCAACGAGGGGAAGGCAAACGCTGAGAAATGTTAACACCTATCCAGAAGGTTCATCAGGCAGACCTTTCATAGAAGAGCTCTTCCCCCAGCTTCTCCTAGGAGGTGAACAGAAATTCTTGTCTACTGCAGACCTACGGAGGGGTCATATCTTATGGCAAAGTGAAGCGACTGGACCAGGGCACTGCAGACCAGGAGGGAGTATTACGTGGATGGGCCAATACTGAAAACCCTGGTGATGCTCAGTGCCCAGACCCAGATCCCCTGAGTCATGGGTATTCAACCTCAACAATGCATGTAGCCCCTACCCACATGTGACCTCCAGGGACCTGGCAGAGCTACGATATGCAGCCTCTTTGAGGAGGGGAGCTAGTGTGCAGACACCACAGCCAGACGACATCCAGGAGGCAGGGCGCTGAGGTCTGGTACCCACAGCTTGAGACCAGGCTTGGAGCCCTCACTACTGGCTTCAGACCCGCTCTCTCCTGCCTGATCGACATGGCCAGTATCCCTCTCCTACTCTTGGGTATCTGACGATCTCAGGAATATTTATGAAGGTTCCTTCAGAGCCTCAGAACAGGGGGAAGCAGGTTTGTCACAGGGTCCTGCTGGAGGACACGTGGCTGACTAGGCAGTGGGTCTGTCTCCCCAATGATCTCAGGTCCTGAAGTCCTCGGACAGGTGGTCAGGAGGGACGTTGAGCAGCAGGATGGAGTCTGAGGATGGATGCACCCCGAGGCCATCCTGCTGAAGAGATGTCCTGCCAGAGGACACACACACGGCTGACCTAGCTTCTCTGCAGGGTGCTGTTGTGGCAACCCTCTCCAGTGTTCCTGCCCGGAGAATCCCATGGACAGAGGAGTCTGATGGGCTACAGTGCGTGGGGACGCAAAGGGTCAGACATGACCGAGGTGACTGAGCATGCTCAACCCCCCATTCCCTGGGTGAGCACTCCCTCAGGGCAACTTCACCTGAGTCAGCTGACGAGGCTTTGCCTCATCCTCCTGCACTGTCTCAGGTGTCTCCTCACAGGTGTGGGCACTAGTAGACCCTCAGGTGTTTGTGCTGTGAGTTGTCAGGGGCGACTGCACTGGTTTCTGACAAGGGGGCTCATCTGGACCTTCTTGTGGGGCTCCTGCAGGGTCCAGGTGCTGCAAGAACAGCTGAACCCAGGAGTGAACGGTAGGTGGAGTGGGCATCGAGCCCCATGCTTCTGCATGCAGCTATCCTGTGACATGATGTTAGCCCACGGGGGGCTCCAGGAGGCCAAGGGACCCCACGTCCTCGAGAGCCTCTGGACTCACTGTGAGTGTCAACTGCATCAGTGCCCCTGCAGCCCCAGGCGGCGACGTCCAGGTGTTCTCACAAACTCCTTCCTTGGGGTCTCTCTACAGAGTGTGTGCATTTATTGAGGCTATTTCTGCTGCTGCTGCTAAGTCGCTTCAGTCGTGTCCGACTCTGTGCAATCCCAGAGATGGCAGCCCACCAGGCTCCCCCGTCCCTGGGATTCTCCAGGCAAGAACACTGGAGTGACTTGCCCTTTCCTTCTCCAAAGGCTATTTCTAGGGAAGATTAAAAGAACATGCAGTCTCTAGAAGAATACTCTGAAGGTAGGACACAGCCACTTAATACCAGACCAGAAACACTGCTAGGACTGCCCTGTGAGCCCAGGCAGGGGGTGCCCAGGACCCCAGTGCAGGGCTGCTGCCCAGGAGCATGTGAGGAGGGGCCGGGAGTCTCAGAGACGGAGTCTTCTCTTTTCACTGAAAACAATAACTAGCAGGACAAGGACTGGTGACGTTTAATAAATGGGCCTGTTGGGAATATACAGCACAGTGAGGCCATGAGAAGTATGTGAGGGTATGTCTGATTCTGTGTATGAGTGTGTGAATGTGTGTGACTGTGTATGTGAGCATGCCAGTCTGGATGTGTGTGCATGTTTGAGTGTGTGTCAGAGTGTATATGAGTGTGTGAATGTGTTTGAGTCTATGTGTGAGTGTGGATGTGTGTGCATGTTTGTGTGTGTGATGTGTGCATGAGTGTGTATGTGTATGTGTGTATATTTGTGAGTGTGAATGTGTGCATGTGTTTGCTTGTGTTTGTGTGTAGGTGTGTGTGTGTGTGTGTGAGTGAGCATGTCTCTGTGTGACAGGTGTGTGTGTTTCTGTAGTGTTAGGTGTCTGTGCGTGTGTAGGTGTGTGTGTGTTTGACAGGTGTATGTGTGACTGTGTGTGTATGTAACACATGTGTGAGTGTGAAATAGGTGTGTGTGTGTCACAGGTGTGTGTATGTGAAGGGGTTTGTGTGACAGGTGTGTGTGTACAGGTGTGTGTAGCAGGTGTGTGTGAGTGTGTTCAGGTGTGTGGATGACTGTGTGTGTCTGTATGTCTGTGTGACAAATGTATGTGTTTGTGTGACAGGTGTGTGTGTATGTGACATGTGTGTGTGGGTAATAGGTGTGTGTGTATGAAGGGGTGTGTGTGTGTGACAGGTGTGTTTGTGTGACAGGTGTGTCTGTGTTAAGGGGTGTGTGTGTCTGTGTTACAGAAGTGTGTGTGTAACAAGTATGTCTGTGTGTGACAGGTGCATGTTTGACAGGAGTGTGTATCTGTAAAGGTGCGTGTATGTGTGACAGAGGTGTGTGTGACTGTGTGTGTCTGTATGTTTGTGTGACATTCATGTGTGTGTAACAGGTCTGTGTGTGTGTAACAGGTGTGTCTGTGTGTAAGACAGGTGTGTGTGTGAAGGGGTGTGTGTATGTGTGTGTGTGACAGGTGTGTCTGTATGTGTGAGGGGTGTGTGTGTACCAGGTGTGTGTGTGTGTACCAGGTGTGTGTGACAGGTGTGTGTGTGAATGGGTGTGAGTGTGTGACAGGTGGGTGTGTGTGTAAAGGGGGGTGTGTGTGTGACATGTATGTGTGTAACAAGTATGGGTGTGTGTGACAGGTGTATGTGTGTAACAAGTATGTGTGTTTATAACACGTGTGTGTGTGAGAGACTGCTGTGTGCGTGTCACAGATGTCTGTGTGTGTGCGAAGGTGTGTGTGTGTGATGTGTGTGTGTGAGTGTGAAGGTGTGCGTGTGTGACAACTGTGTCTGTGTGTGTGAAGGGCTGTGTGTAACAGGTGTGAGTGTCACAGGTGTGTGTGAGTGACAAGTATATGTGTGTGTGACAGGTGTGTGCATGTGTGACATGTGTGTGTGTGGAAGATGTGTTGTGTGTGTGAGTGTGTGTCTGTATGCCTGTGTGACAGGTATGTGTGTGTGTGACAGGAGTGTGTGTGTGTAAGAGCTGTGTGCATTTGTGTGTGTAACATGGGTGTGTTTGTGTGTGACAGGTGTGTGTCTGTAACCGGTGTGTGTGTGAGACAGGCATCTGTGTGTCTGTCACATGTTTGTGTGTGTGTGAAGGGGTGTGTGTGTGACAGCTGTGTGTAACAAGTATGCGTGTGTGTAACAGGTATGTGTGTGTGGCAGGTGTGTGTGTGTGTGTGACAGGTGTGTTGTGTGTGTTATTGTGTGTGTCTGTATGTCTATGTGACAGGTGTGTAGGTGTGAGAGGACTGTGTGTGTGTGTAACAGGTGTGTTGTGTGTACCCCATGGAGTGTGGCATGCCAGTCTTCTTTGTCCTTTCTAGGCAAGAATCCTGGAGTGGGTTGCCATTTCCTACTCTTGGGAATCTCACAACCGGGGAGTCAACCCAGCACTCCTACATTGCAAGTGGATTCTTTACTACAATAGGCAAAATTCTCATTATCTACGGAACACTGTAGATAAAAACCCTAAAGACTCCACACAAAGCTACGAGACCACACTCATCCAGAGAGCACTGAACTCAACAGGTCAGAGTGGGTACCAGCATCTGATTGCTCATGGCTTAGGAGTTGTTGGGGATTCTCTGGATCACAATTCTGATGCCATAAACTAAACCCCAGAGAAACCAACTGGCAGTGGATTTGGGGATGCGTCTGTAGCCTTCCAGTCCCGTGAGATGAGAAGCATATTTGGGTTTTACAGGTGATCCAGTGGGATCACAAGATCAGCGAAAGTGCAGGAGAGAGGAAAGCCTGGTAGGAGATGCACCACAAGACCCCACTGGCTTTGATGATGGACGAAGGTGTTGAGCCAAGGGATGAGGACACACCTAGAAGCTCAGTGACCTGGATGCCAGACGCCCACAGTTCCAGGGTCACCCTCAGGAGTCTTGACCATGTTGCACAGTATCGGGCACAAGTGACCCCACAAGCTCTGAGGCAGAGTGAGGTGGGGCCTCTCCCCAGAGCTCATTCAGGCGTTGGGAAACGGGATCTGGCACAGAAGACATGCTCCTGCAGAACTGCTGTGACCAAAGCCAGACCGGGAAGGGCTTTTCATAGACAGTAGGTTCTAACTCAGTCAGTGCACAGGTGAGATCCCTGTGACGAGGAAGAGCTGACATGCCCCAGACCCGAAGGGGTGACGTCTCAGGGCTGGGGAAGACCAGGGTCCCATGGACAGGGCGTCCGTCAGAGTGGGGACACACACTGGTCACTTCTGGCTCCAGGAGGGATAACCCCACTGATGACATGTTGACAGCACTCCCCACCCCGGGCAAACCCGCTGCCAAGTCCACACGTGCTGTGACTGTCGTCAGCCCCAGGCTACATCCTCACACACAGAAGTGCAGGAGTGAGGCCACAGCCGCAGGGCCACAGGGAGGCGGGGGAGCGGAGCCCTAAGGAGCTCCCAGGAGCTGTGTGTCCTCAGTCCTCAGCAGACTTGGGGTCCTCAGTGTCCACCCTCAGGGAGGAGATGCTGAGGTTCACGAGTTCCTGCAGACACTCAGTTGTGCACAGGAAAATGCAGCCCACTGGGCAAGTCAGCCATGCTGAGAAGACGAGCATTTCAGCAGAAATATCTACTTTGTCCACAAAATTAATACTGGGTTTAATTACTATGCACAAACCTCCTCTAGAGTGATTCTTGGGGTTATTTAAGCTGTTCAAGATGAAAAAATAGATAAGAAAGCAAAGTAAATATAAATGCTTTAGTAATTCTGATAGACATTAAATTGTACTCAACTCCATTTGAATTCAATGTGATTATTACATGTATAATTTTCTCTGATGTTTGTATATGGAGTAAGTAAACATCAGCTAAATAGAAAAGAAAAAAAAATAATAGTTTGTGTCTAACAAATGGCTGGTACCTGAATGTGTGGTGGGCATTTGTTGAGTATAGGTAAACAGGTTCATGGGATTAAAGTATCTTCTACAATCTGCCGTGTTCCCTGAAATAATCTTTTTCCTCTCCAGCCCTCCTTCATTATCTCATTCCTCAGCATTCTTCTTGTCAGGGGAGGGGGACCCCAGGAGGGGGCTGAGTTCTCTGAGGGCACAGGCAGCACCCCCCTCACAGGGGGAGTCCCATAGACAGGACCTCTATTCACTGCTTTCTGCTTTTTATACAGAGGTCCCTCCCGTATGCAAATATCCACTCAGGTCACAGGGTAGAAACATAGCACCAGCTCCCTTAAATTCAGCCTCCTCCTCAGGCTTGAAGAGACTTCTGGGAGTGGTGACTCTCATCTGCTCGAAGATGAACCCACTGTGGACCCTCCTCTTTGTGCTCTCAGCCCCCAGAGGTGAGTGTCTCTGGGTCAGACATGGGCACGTGGGGAAGCTGCATCTGAGCCCACGGGTCACCGTGCTTCTCTCTCTCCACAGGGGTCCTGTCCCAGGTGCAGCTGCGGGAGTCGGGCCCCAGCCTGGTGAAGCCCTCACAGACCCTCTCCCTCACCTGCACGACCTCTGGATTCTCATTGACCAGCTATGGTGTAGGCTGGGTCCGCTAGGCTCCAGGGAAGGCGCTGGAGTGGGTTGGTGGTGTAGATAATGATGGAGACACATGCTATAACCCAGCCTTGAAATCCCGGCTCAGCATCACCAGGGACACCTCCAAGAGCCAAGTCTCTCTGTCACTGAGCAGCGTGACACCTGAGGACACGGCCACATACTACTGTGCAAGAGACACAGTGAGGGGAAGTCAGTGTGAGCCCAGACAAAAACCTCCCTGCATAGGGGCCCGTGACCACCAGGGGGCTCTCAGGACTCAGTAGAGAGCTGAGCCCTGGAGCAGGTGCAGAAGAGGCGTTGGGTGTTGGGGTCCTGAGGGGGATTCTCCTCAGAGCTTCTCTTTCTTCCTACTTCCCAGGAGCTGCACCATAGACCCACTTCTGTGCCCTGATATTTCATTGTTGTGGTTTATGTCACTCTCAGACAACTGTGTATCTATATATATTTTAATTTTCCTTGAAGCAAGGATAGCTTTATGCAAACTAAAACACACACACATAATACTCAACAGCTAATTTTTTCTCCTTCATTTCTCTTCTTTCAAAGTAACTCAGTAAAACACTTGACTCTCATGTTATTTTCAAACTGTTAACAATCCTGAAAGGAAACATGAGATATTTAAACATTTTAATCTTTGTTTTGTTTTCGTACATGAGGAAGGAAGAGACCCAACCTCCTTCTTTCTGTCAAATTGCACACTTAGAATATGGAGCAAGCAGTGTCAAAGTCTCCAGTGTCAGGGGTCCCCAGGGCTGCATATGCAATGATTCTCATCATTCACAGATTCTGTACTGCAAATTCACCTACATGCTAGCTTTTATTAGTATCTTAACATAAACACTGTTACGTTGTGTCCTTATATAGACATTGACAGTTTGGCCAGTTCACTGAGTCACTCAACACTCACACATTCCAGTGAAATCAATCGGGGTGATACCAACTCGCCTCAACGTCTCGGAAGTCCACACCCATTCTGAGCTTATGTCTGGATCATTCATAAGGGGAAATGCAGAGGTTCTCAGGTGGATTTGTCCGTGGGGTCAACGTGGAGCACACCAGCATCTGTCCTCTCTCCCATCACAGTGACCGTCACTGGCACAGGGAAAGGAACCAGAAGCTGTGCTGGGCTGAGCCCTGAGGAAAGACCCAAGGAATGAGAGGACGAGGGGCTGAGCTGAGATGGGCAAGGGGCAGGAGGTGGGGGCCATCAGAACAGAGACAGGCTCAGAAAGGGGGACCTCCCTTGGGATCTGGTTCCAAGCCATCTGATAGACACATTCCTTTCTGACCAGTGATCGCCAACCATGCAAATTCAGAAGACGTCCATGAGGATCCTGAGATGACACGGGTGAGTTTGACCACAGCCTCTCTGTATTCACAGGAATGCTGCTGCTGCTAAGTCGCTTCAGTCGTGTCTGACTCTGTGTGACCCCAAAGACGACAGCCCATCAGGCTCCACCTTCCCTGGGATTCTCCAGGCAAGAACACTGGAGTGGGTTGCCATTTCCTTCTCCAATGTATGAAAGGGAAAAGTGAAAGTGAAGTCACTCAGTCTACGACTTAGCGACCCCATGGACTGCAGCCTACCAGGCTTCTCTGTCCATGGGATTTTCCAGGCAAGAGTACTGGAGTGGGGTGCCATTGACTTCTTCACAGGAATAGAGCTCCTCAACGCAAATCCCTCTTCAAGCTCCAGGGTAAAATCCACCTCTGGGCTATGGGAGCTCACCACTGTCTGCTCACACAGGATGGAGGTCTCAGTGAAGGCAGAGCTGTTGTGTAGAAGATGAGGCTTTGGGGTCTTCTCCTCTGCCTGGTGGCTGTTCCTCAAGGGGAAGGTCAGGTGCAGGCATGCATCTGTGGGGGTAATTGTGACAGCAGGTGACTGACTGGGTTTGAATCCTCTTGTCCCCGGGTGTCTTGTCCCAGGTGAAGGTGCAGGAGTCGGGCCCAGAACTGGTGAAGCCCTCGCAGATCGTCTCCCTCACATGTGCTGTCTCTGGTTGCTCCATCACGTGGTTATGGTGGGAGCTGGCTCCACCAGGCCCCAGGGAAGGGGCTAGCGTGGATGGGAAGGGGCTAGCGTGGATGGGAAGCACATACTATAATGGTGACACTTACCACAGCCCCTCCATCAAGAGCCACACCTCCATCTCCAGGGGCACGTCTAAGAACCAGTCCTCCCTGCAGCTGAGCTCTGTGACCACTGTGGACACAGCTGTGTATTATGGTGCAAGAGACACAGTGAGGGGACGGCAGTGTCAGCCCAGACACAGGCCACCCTCCAGGGGCTCCATGACCACCAGGGGGCTTGTGGGACACACCGAGCACAGGGCTGAGCCCAGGAGCAAGTGCCCTGGGCTTGGAGGGGATGCTCGGGAGAGCCTGTGCTTTCCTCTTCCTGCCCAGGAGTCCACCAGAGACCCTTGTCTGTGTCCTAACGTCTCACTGCTGTGCTTATGTCACCCTCGGCATACTGTGGGAATATGCATGTTTTTGCAGTTTTATTTCCTGTTGAAGTAAGGTGGATTTTATACATACACATTTAACACTCAAGAATTAAGGATAATTTTTTGGTTTATTTTCTTCTCCTCAAAGGATCTCAGCATACCCCTGAGGCCCGTTGCCATTTTCCTGGTGAGTCTGAATCTTGAAATCTATGAATGTTCTGAGCAGACACAGGAGATTTTCAGTTGCTACAGTTTTTGTTATTTTGTACATGTGGAAGGAGGAGACTCACTCTACTTCTTTCAGTGAAACTGCAAAAACAGGTGGAATTCTGCAGTGTCCAGTGTTATAGGTGCTAACACAGAGAGCCCCAATACTGCATATACAGACATCCTCGTTATTCAGATTCTGCATTTGCAAGTTCACCTACTTTCATCTATTATTAGCATCATAAAACATATACCATCGTTTCACGGTCATTAATGGTCATTTACAATGTGGACTGCCTTTAAATCATCCAACACACGCATGTTTCTACTTGAGGGCAGTCAAGCCCATTCCCTCATGTTTCATCCAGTCATGTAAATCAGTCTCCTTCGTGTTCAGCTTACTGACATATTTTCACATTTTGTGCTCCTTAGTTTACCGTTTCCATCTTTAAAATAACCCCGTGTGTAGTCCTCATGCACAGGCTAGTGTCTCTAAGCACCCATTGCTGCAAGCTAACTTTAAATAGAAAATATCTCTCTCAGAAAGTTTCATTCAGGCAACAATGGTACTTCTGGGCATGTGAGCTTGATATTGATGCCTCAAAATAAATACTATTTTTTTAGATGGGTTTCACATCTCAATTTTTGTTATTTGAGGTAGCCTTGGAGTCTTGGTTCAGTTACAGATACAGATGCTAAAATGGAGTTTTATGGACAAGAACGAGATTGACTGGACGGAAAATGACCATGAGGAAACTTCAAGTTCAGGGGATCCTGGCTAGACTGTCTCCCAAGAATTCTTGATCAATAGACATCAGCAAGATCAGAATCACCTGGGAGACAGCAGGTTTAATGAAATGACTCCAACATTGAGAGTGACCAGAGGTAAAGGGGAAGCGTGCTCACTAGTCTGACTTAGGTGTCTTGATAAAACTAGGAAAGTGTGGACACAGAAAGCCACAGGTCAAGACCTCACTGAGAAACAAATTTCAGGAAGCCAGAGAACAATGTGGTCAAGGCGTCCTTGTCACCTTAGGATTCAGCATTCTTATCTTCATTGACCTAGTCCACTGAAAGTCAGCTTTAATCCAAAGGAATATGAAATCTGTCTGGTCCTTCGCCATCCTGCTGGCATCTCTGAGCTGTGAGCATCCCCCGGGTCTGAGGAAGGTGGAGTGATGTAGTGACCTCTGTGAAGAGGTCTCATGCTTTCTCCTTCCCAGGTGTCCTGTGCCAGGTGCTGGGGCGGGAGTCGAACCAGGACTATTGGAGGCCCTCTCCTCACCTGGTCTGTCTGTGGATTCTGCATCACACAGAGTGCTGACTGCTGGGACTGGAGCCCTCGCTCTTAAGAGTCAGAGCTGCAGTGATGGGGTGCTTTGGTCCTGGGAACAGCGCAGCATAGAGCATGTCTCTCCAGAAACCACTCTCCATCCAGAGACATGTCCATCTAGCTCCACGAGGACCTAGGACACAACCCTGTGTTGCTGTCCCAGGAGGTCCAGGGAGAACTCAGACCCAACCCACGTAACACTGCCTACAGGGCTGCTCCAAGCACCAGGGGACACCCGCGCCATCAGGAAACAAGAGGACACTTTTCAAGGCAGGAGAGAAAATGTCACGATGAGGTTTTCTCTCAGAAGCTGGGGTCTCTCCACTGGAACATTCCCTCCCCTGAAAGCTCCTTCCACTGTCACTCCAGAGAGCTATCCTGTTTCTGAACCTGGGATGCGATGTCATGGAGTCAGGCTGGTCTGTCTTTCCCCATCTGTCTTAGGACACCCTGCACAAAAATATTTTTTCAGGGGATGTATTAGGTCACTACTTTCTGTTATTTGCTCTCAACTTTTTAATCATTAATTCTTCTACTTAACTTCGAGTCTGCTTTCACCTTCAGATGGATTTCCAAATCCTCTCAGGCTGAAATTCTACCCAGCTCTGTTAGACTCTGTGTCTTTCATTTGAGTAGTGAGTAGTATTTGCAGTTGACAATTGATGTCATAGAGCACTGGAGTGACTTTTTCCCCAGAGGACACTTGAAAATGTCTGGACACCAGTTAGGCTGTATTGTAAGGGGTGAATTGTAGATCGCTAGTTCTGCATTTGGTAGACAGATAAATAATAGATGAAATAGAAATGAAGATAAAAGGAAACAATGCAAACAATTGTATCCTAACAATATGGTTCAGTACAGTCCCTTGGTCCTGTCCGACTCTTTGCGACCTCATGAATAACAACATGCCTCGCCTCCCTGTTCTTCACCAACTCCAGGAGATTACTCAAACTCATGTCCATCGAGTCAGTGATGCCATCTAGCCATCTCATCCTCTGTCGTCCCCTTCTCCTCCTGTCCCCAAGCCCTCCCAGCATCACAGATTTTCCAATGAGCCAACTCTTCGCATGAGGTGGCCAAAGTATTGGAGTTTCAGCTTCAGCATCAGTCCTTCCGATGAACACCCAGGACTGATCTCCTTTAGAATGGACTGGATGGATCTCCTCACTGTCCAAGGGACTCTCAAGAGTCTTCTCCAACACCAGAGTTCAAAGGATCAATTCTTCAGCGCTCACCGTTTTTCATAGTCCAACTCTCACATCAATACATGACCACTGGAAACACCATAGCCTTGACTACACGGACATTTGTTGGCAAAGTAATGTCTCTGCTTTTTAATAGGCTATCTAGGTTGGTCATAACTTTAAATAACCATAAAATTTATCTCTAAATTCAGTGAGTAGTAAAAGCTCAGAAGTGCAAAGGTGATACGTGAATGTACTTGAAGATATTTGTAAAAACATAAATATTCAAATAATTGGTAAATACTTTTCTAGCCCACTCCTCAGTCATGTGGTGATTCTCTGTTTTCTGTCTATGAAATCATCACATACATTACCAGTTGGCTGCCATTTCCATTCCTTCCAGCTAGTGGATGAGCGACCTTAATTTTACATCATCCCCAGCATTTGCTCGCTTTAGTATTTTGTACTTTAGCTCCTTTAAATGTGTGTAACAGTATCTCATCCTCGTGTTATTTCATGCTTCCTAAGTGGTCAAACAGGAGATGACAAGAGTGAACATCGACATTTTGGAATCAGCCAACTAAGATGGACTGGAATGGGTGGATTTAACTCAGATGAACATTATATCTACTACTGCAGGCAAGAATCCCTCAGGAGAAATGGAGAAGCCATCACAGTCAACAAAAGAGTCTGAAATGCAGAACTTGGATGCAGTGTCAAAAATGACAGAGTGATCTCTGTTCGTTTCCAAGACAAACCATTCAGTATCATGGTAATCCAAGTCTATGCCCTGACCAGAAATGCTGAAGAAGCTAAAGTTCAATGATCTATGAAGACCTACAGGGTCTTCTAGAATTAGCATCCAAAGACGGTGTCCTTTTCATTACAGGGGACTGGAATGCATACGTAGGAATTCAAGAAATACCTGGAGTAACAGGCAAATTTGGCCTTGGAGTACAGAATGAAGCTGGGCAAAGGCTAATAGAGTTCTGCCAAGAGAATGCACTGGCCATAGCAAACACCCTCTTCCAACAACTTAAGAGAAGACTTTACACATGGACGTCACCTGATGGCCAACACCGAAATCAGATTGATTCTATTCTTTGCAGCCATAGATGGAGAAGTTCTATACAGTCAGCAAAAACAAGACCAGGAGCTGACTGTGGCTCAGATCATGAACTCCTTAATGGCAAATTCAGACTTAAATTGAATAAACTAGGGAAAACCACTAGACCATTCAGGTATGACCTAAATCAAATCCTGTACGATTATACCCTGGAAGTGAGAAATAGATATAAGGGACTAGATCTGATAGAGTGCCTGATGACCAATGGAAGGAGGTTTCTGACAATGTAGAGGACAAGGGAGCAAAAACCATCCCAAAGGAATATTAATGCAAAAAAGCAAAATGGCTGCTGAGAAGGCCTTACAAATAGCTGTTAAAAGAAGAGATGGGAAAAGCAAAGGAGAAAAGGAAAGATATACCCATTTGAATGCAGAGTTTCAAAGAATAGCAAGGAGAGATAAGAAAATTTGGAAAATTTTGGAAAATTCAGCAGGGGCCACAGGACTGGAAAAGTCCGTTTTCATGGCAATCCCTAAGAAAGGCAATGCCAAAGACTGCTCAAACTACGGCACAAATGCATTCATCTCAAACACTAGCAAAGTAATGCTCAAAATTCTCCAAGTAGGCTTGAACAATATGTGAGCTGAGAACTTTCAGATCTTCAAGTTGGTTTTAGAAAAGTCAGAGCAACCAAAGATCAAATTGCCAACATCTGCTGGATCATCGAAAAAGCAAGAGAGTTCCAGAATAACATCTATTTCTGCTTTACTGAATATGCCAAAGATTTTAATTGTGTGGATCACAATAAATGGTGGAAAATTCTGAAAGAGATGGCAATACCAGACCCCCTGACCTGCCTCTTGAGAAATCTGTATGCAGGTCAGAAAGAAACAGTTAGAACTGTATGGAACAGAGTGGTTCCAAATAGGAAAAGGAGTATGTCAAGGCTGTATATTGTCACCCTGCTTATGTAACTTATATACAGAGGACATCATGAGAAACGCTTGGCTGGATAAAGCACAACCTGGAATCAAGATTGCCAGGAGAAATATGGATAACCTCAGCTATGCAGATGACACCACCCTTATGGCAGAAAGTGAAGAAGAACTAAAAAGCCTCTTGATGAAAGTGAAAGAGGAGAGTGAAAAAGTTGGCTTAAAACTCAACATCAGAAAACTAAGGTCATGGCATACGGTCCCATCACTTCATGGCAAATAGATGGGGAAACAGTGGAAACACTGAGATACTTTATTTTGGGGGGCTCCAAAATCACTGCAGATGGTGACTGCATCCATGAAATAAAAAGACACTTACTCCTTGGAAGAAAAGTTATGACCAGTCTAGACACCATATTGAAAAGCAGAGACATTACTTTGCCAACTAGGTTCGTCTAGTCAAGGCTATGGTGTTTCCAGCAGTCATGTATGGATGTGAGAGTTGAACTTCAAAGAAATCTGAGGCCTGAAGAAATGATGCTTTTGAACTGTGGCATTGGAGAAGACTCTTGAGAGTCTCTTGACCTGCAAGGGGATCCACCCAGTCCATCCTAAAAGAAATCAATCCTGAATATTCATGGGAAGGACTGAAGTTGAAGCTGAAACTCCAATACTTTGGCCACCTGATGCTAAGAGCTGACTCATTTGAAGAGACCCTGAGGCTGGGAAAGATTGAAGGCCAGAGGAGAAGAGGACGACAGAGGATGAGACGGTTGGATGGCATCACTCACTCCATGCACTTGAGTTTGGTAAACTCCAGGAGTTGGTGATGTGACGTTGGTGATGCCAGGGAGGCCTGGCGTGCTGTGGTCCGTGGGGTCGCAAAGAGTCAGACACGACTGAGTGACTGACTGAACTCAAATAGTCAGATGATAAAACAATATCTATATGAAAAGACAGGGCCATCCTATACTGTGTCTTCAGTCCTCTTCCTGGATGCAGTGATTTCAATGTAGCTCATAAACCACGTGCTCCCCTAACTAAATTCAAATACTGAGTGAGCTGAAGGAAAGAGACTTCACAGGGACCCAGAAAGATCACGGGGATGGTGATCACACTCCATCCCCACTTACAAGGACAGGGCTGGTCCACATGGAAACTCCTCCTCATGCTCCAGGGTACAATCCACCCCTGGGTGAGGGAGCTCACATCCTTCCTCCCACAGGGCTGAGGTGTCAGGAAAGGCAGGGTGGTGGTGTAGAAGACAGGGGTGTGGGGTCTTCTCCTCTGCCTGGTGACAGCTCCCCAAGGTGAGGGTCTCAGGTGCAGATATGGGACTGTGGGGATCGTTGTGACTGCAGGTCGCTGACAGGGACTGATTCTCCTTCCCAGGTATCCAGTCCCAGAAGCACTGAAGCAGTCGGACCAGAACTGGTGAGCCCTCACTGACCCTGTCCTCACGCGTGCTGTCTCTGCTTACTCCATCCTATTGTTATTGTGGGAACTGGATATCCCAGGCCGCAGGGAAGGGGCTAGAGCAGATGGCATGCATAAACTACGACGGTGACACTGACCACAGCCCCTCCATCAGGAGCCACGCCTCCATCTCAGAGACATCCAAGATCAGTTCTCCTGCAGCTGAGCTCTGTGACCACTGAGGACACGGCCGTGTGTTGCTGTGCAAGAGACACAGTGAGGGGAAGGCAGTGTGAACCCAGACACCAGCCACCCTCCGTGGGCTCCATGACCACCAGCAGGTGCTGGGCATTCACAATTGTGTGTTGCAGGAGCAGGTGCAGAAGGTCATTGACAGCTGGCCTCCTGTTGGGAGGCTTCCTCTCCTTGTAGCAGTTTTTCTGGGGAACTTCTCTGCATTCATGACTCTTAGGTACCTCCTCAGACTCTGAGGCAGATTGGTGGTTGGGATAGGGGATTATATCCTCACTGCATGAAAGGCACAGTCTCTAGGGTTGCTTCCTCTTGTCACTTAGGCCCATTCTCTGGACATTTGGTGTAAGCTCACTAAGTCCACAAGAGAGGCTCTGTGTGACTCGGCAGTGCTGCTCAGCACAGCAGGGCCAGTGAATGAGCTAGCCAGCGGTCAGCAGTGTAAGTGCAGCTGGACTCAGACAACAGAGGTGTATAAACCCAGCGCCAGGGAAGAACCCCCCTTGGTGATGCTAACTGAACTGACATCTCACTCACAGCATCAGCCATAGTTCTCTCCATGGAGACGCAGCGGGACCTCCACACCAGCCTGAGATAGAAGCTGAGTCTGCTGACACCAGGCACAGACGCAGGAAGATGAAAAGTTTGTGTCGTCTGTATTCCTGAATCTACGTTTGTGGTGTCCTCACACTCACCTTCTACATCAACCTGGGGTGGGGTCCCAATGAATGTCCATGGAGAGAACTATGAATAATGGTCTGAGTGTGGTGCAGCTCTTTGAGCACCACTGAGCGGCATTCCTCCCTTCACTAATTGACAGGCTCTAGTAGGTGTAGCAGCTTCTGTCCTTTGGGTGGTTTTACAGCAGATAGAGGACACATAGTAAAGGGAAGCTTTTACTTTAAAACAATGCCTACTTGATATCCTCAGCTTTCTTGTCCAGCTATGAGCCACGAGAAGTATATGTGAGGACAAGTCTTTCAACGAGAGAGTACAATACATCTTAGGAATATAAAGAATATTCCCTGATGAATAAAGAAGCCATTGTGAGCACTGTCCTGGTGTTCAGCCATCCCTCATGACTGTCTCATGGAACAAAAACAACCTTTAGCTCATGGAACATGGTGATTTTAAATCACTTTTGTCCTAATATATGCATGCTGGTCGTTCCAGTCATGTTAGACTCTTTACCACCCAATGGACTGTAGCCCATTAGGCTCCTCTGTCCATGAAATTTTCCAAGTAAGAATACTGGAGGAAGTTACCATGCTCTCCTCCAGGGCATCTTCCTGACCCAGGGATCGATCCTGTCTCTTACATCTGCTTATAGGGAGGCGGGTTCCTTTTCACTAGCTCCATCTTTCGATCATTATGTGAGTCTCATTCAGCAGAAATCACACAAAGAGAAGTGAATAGAGTAAACAATGAAAAAGCAAATGTTGCTCACTTGTATCCAACTCTTTGTGACCCCCCAGACTATACAGTCCATGGAATTTTCCAAGGAAGAATACCTGAGTGAGTAGCATTTCCCTTCTTCAGGGCATCTTCCCAACTCAGGGATCAAACCCAGGTATCCCAAAATGCAGGCAGATTCTTCACCAGCTGAGCCACAAGGGAAGCCCAAGTATACTGGGGTGGGTAGTCGATCACTTCTCCAACAGACTTCCAGTCCCAGGAGTCGAATCCTATACTGTAGGATGATTCTTTACCAACTGAGCTAACAGTTCAGCTAACTAATGGCTGACTTTTCACAACCCCATGCACTGCAGCATGCCAGACTTCCCTGTCCATCTCCAACTCCCAGAACTTGCTCAAGCTTATGTCCATCCAGTCCTTGATGCCATCCAACCATCTCATCCTCTGTCATCCCCTTTTCCTCCAGTTTTCAATCTTTCCCATCATCAGGGTCTTTTCCAATGAGTCTGTTCTTCAAATCAGGTGGCCAAAGTATTGGCGCTTCAGCTTCAGCATCAGTCGTTCCAATGAATATTCAGGACTGATCTCCTTTAGGATAGACTGGTTTGATCTTCTTGCAGGCCAAAGACTCTCAACAGTCTTGTCCAATACCACCGGTCAAAAGCATCAATACTTCATCACTCAGCTTTCTTTATGGTCCAAATCTCGTATCCATACATGACTACTGGAAAATCCGTAGCTTTACAAGACAGACTTTGGCCAGCAAATAAAGTCTCCCCTTTTTAATGCGCTGTCTAGGTTGGTCAAAGCTTTTCTTCCAAGGAGCATGCTATCAGGGAAGCTTGAACTGAATCGCGGAAGCCCAAACAATGAGAAAAATCACAAGCCAATGAAACAAGGAGCCCAGATGCGGGTGGTCCCAGATTTGGTGAAGTCAGCAGTTCATGTACCTGGAGAGAATGAACAACCTTCCACATGGCACACCCACATGTCAACCCCTCCCCCAGGGGACCCCCCTCATGTACGGATGTGATGACTGCATTCCCTGGTTACATGGGGACATGGAAAGGGGCTGGGAGAAGGGGGACAGCTCTATCAAATTACCTAAGGAATCACAGAGAGGCACTTTATCCTGCCTTCTGACTACAACTGGGCCACCAGGGACATAAATCTCCTCACCGTGGTGCTTTCTGAATTCCAGATTCTTGGAAGAGCTTTGGAATCTGAGCCTAAAATAAATGCCCTGCTGAGTCCTTCATCCCTGTCTCTCTATGTTGGTCAAGTCTGTCCAGGCTCCTCTGACTCTTAGTGACATTGGATTTCTCCTTCGACTCCCAGGTCAAGGACAACCTCAGCTGGTACCTGCTGGTTCCTGCATCAAGAGGTAGTGTGTGTGGAAAACGTGATTTCCATCATTAAGGCAAGGAAATTCTCAACACCAAAACTTTCCCTGCACCTAACAGAGTCCTAACATTGTAGGGGAATCCCCCAGCACAAAACCAGAGAGCTGGGCAATCCACAGTCCAGGTGAGATCTGCCCATGGAAGCGAAGCTTCAGGAGGAGCACCTTCAGGGTAATTACTACCAGTTCCTGTAGGACCAGCAATAACCACTGTGAGGATAAGAGATCCTGGGGTCGCAGTCCATGGTTTTTGGGATATAACTCCAGAAACATCCAGATCTTCAAGGTGAGTGTTCACATTTATCCCTTCAGGACACCTGACGAAAGAGGGGAAGGCAAACCCTGAGAAATGTTAACACCTAACCAGAAGGTTAATCAGGCAGACCCTCCATAGAAGAGCTCTTCGCCCAGCTTCTCCTAGGAGGCGAACAGCAATTCTTGTCTACTTCAGACCTATGGAGGGGTCATATCTCATGGCTAAGCGAAGGGAATGGACCAGGGCACTACAGCCCAGGAGGGAGTATTATGCGGACGGGCCAATACTGAAAACCCTGGCAACGCTCAGAGCTCAGCCCCAGATCCCCTGAGTCATGGGTATTCAACCTCAACAATGCAGGTAGCCCCTACCCACATGTGACCTCCAAGGACCTGGCAGAGCTATGATATGCAGCCTCTTTGAGGAGGGGAGCTAGTGTGCAGACACCACAGCCAGCCACCATTCAGGAGGCAGGGCGCTGAGGTCTGGTACCCACGGCTTGAGACCAGGCTTGGAGCCCTCACTACTGGCTTCAGACCCGCTCTCTCCTGCCTGATCGACATGGCCAGTATCCCTCTCCTGCTCTTGGGTATCTGACGATCTCAGGAATATTTATGAAGGTTCCTTCAGAGCCTCAGAACAGGGGGAAGCAGGTTTGTCACAGGGTCCTGCTGGAGGACACGTGGCTGATTAGGCAGTGGGTCTGTCTCCCCAATGACCTCAGGTCCTGAAGTCCTCGGGCAGGTGGTCAGGAGGGATGGTGAGAAGCAGGATGGAGTCTGAGGATGGATGCACCCCGAGGCCATCCTGCTGAAGAGATGTCCTTCCAGGGGACACGCACACGGCTAACCTCACTTCTCTGTAGGGTGCTGTTGTGGCAGCCCTCTCCAGTGTTCCTGCCCGGAGAATCCCATGGATGGAGGAGTCTGGTGGGCTACAGTCCGTGGGGTCTCAAAGGGTCAGACACGACTGAAGTGACTGAGCATGCTCACCGCCCCATTCCCTGGGTGAGCACTCCCTCAGGGCAGCCTCCCCTGAGTCAGCTGAGAAGGCCTCTGCCTCATCCTCCTGCAGCGTCTCAGGTGTCTCCTCACAGGTGTGGGCACTAGGAGCCCCTCAGGTGTTTGTGCTGTGAGATGTCAGGGGCGACTGCACTGGTTTCCTACAAGGGGGTCATCTGGAACTTCTTGTGGGGCCCCTGAAGGGTCCAGGTGCTGCAAGAACAGGTGAGCCCAGGAGTGAATGGTAGGTGGAGTGGGCATCGAGCCCCGTGCTTCTGCGTGCAGCTATCCTGTGACATGATGTTAGCCCACGGGGGGCTCCAGGAGGCCAAGGGACCCCACGTCCTCGAGAGCCTCTGGACTCACTGTGAGTGTCAACTGCATCAGTGCCCCTGCAGCCCCAGGGAGGCAACGTCCAGGTGTTCTCACAAACTCCTTCCTTGGGGTCTCTCTACAGAGTGTGCGCATTTATTGAGGCTATTTCTGCTGCTGCTGCTGCTAAGTCGCTTCAGTCGTGTCCATCTCTGTGCAATCCCAGAGACGGCAGCCCACCAGGATGCCCCATCCCTGGGATTCTCCAGGCAAGAACACTGGTGTGGATTGCCATTTCCTTCTCCAAAGGCTATTTCTAGAGATCATTAAAACAACATGCTGTCTCTAGAAGAATACTCTGAAGGTAGAACACAGCCACTTAATACCAGGCCAGAAACACTGCTAAGACTGCCCTGTGAGCCCAGGCAGGGGGTGCCCAGGACCCCAGTGCAGGCTGCTGCCCAGGAACATGTGAGGAGGGGGCCAGGGAGTCTCAGAGATGGAGTCTTCTCTTTTCACTGAAAATAATAACTAGCAGGACAAGGACTGGTGACGTTTAATATTGGGGCCTGTTGGGATTACACAGCACAGAGAGTCCATGAGAATTATGTGAGGATATGTCTGATTCTGTGTATGAGTGTGTGAATGTGTGTGAGTGTGTATGTGAGCATGCCAGTCTGGATGTGTGTGCATGTTTGTGTGTGTGTCAGTGTGTATATGAGTGTGTGAATGTGTTTGAGTCTATGTGCGAGTGTGGATGTGTGTGCATGTTTGTGTGTGTGATGTGTGCATGAGTGTTTGTGTATGTGTGTATATTTGTGAGTGTGAATGTGTGCATGTGTTTGCTTGTGTTTGTGTGTGTGTGTGTGAGAGTTAGCATGTCTCTGTGTGACAGGTGTGTGTGTTTCTGTGGTGATAGGTGTCTGTGCATGTGTAGGCATGTGTGTGTTTGACAGGTGTGTGTGTGACTGTGTGCGTATGTAACATGTATGTGAGTGTGAGACAGGTGTGTGTGTGTCACAGGTGTGTGTGTTTGAAGGTGTGTGTGACAGGTGTGTGTAGCAGGTGTGTGTGTGTGTACAGGTGTGTGGATGACTGTGTGTGTCTGTATGTCTGTGTGACAGGTGTGTTGTGTGTGACAGGTATATGTCTGTGGCATGTGTGTGTGGGTAACAGGTGTGTGTGTGAAGGGGTGTGTGTGTGTGACAGAAGTGTGGTCTACCAAGTATGTCTGTGTGTGACAGGTGCATGTTTGACAGGAGTGTGTGTCTGTAAAGGTGCGTGTATGTGTGACAGATGTGTGTGTGACTGTGTGTCTGTATGTTTCTGTGACATTCGTGTGTGTGTAACAGGTCTGTGTGTGTGTAACAGATGTGTCTGTGTGTAAGACAGGTGTGTGTGTTAAGGGGTGTGTGTATGTGTGTGTGTGACAGGTGTGTCTGTATATGTGAGGGGTGAGTGTGCACCAGGTGTGTGTGTGTGTACCAGGTGTGTGTGTGTGACAGGTGTGTGTGTGTGTGACATGTGTGTGTGTGTAACAAGTATGGGTTTGTGTGACAGGTGTATGGTGTAACAAGTATCTGTTTTATAACACGTGTGTGTGTGTGAGACAGGTGTGTGCATGTCACAGGTGTCTGTGTGTGTGTGAAGGTGTGTGTGTGTACCAGGTATGTGGGTGTGACAGGTGTGTGTGTGTGTGTGAAGTGGAGTGTGTGTGACAGGTGTGTGTGTGTGCCAGTTTTGTTTCTGAAGGGGTGAGTGTGTGTGACAGATGTGTGTGTGTGACAGCTGTGTCTGTGTGTGTGAAGAGGTGTGTGTGACAGGATGTGAGTGTGAAAGGGGTGTGTGTGACAAGTATATGGGTGTGTGACAGGTGTGTGCATGTGTGACACGTGTGTGTGTGTGAGGTGTGTTGTGTGTGTGTGTGTGTCTGTATGCCTGTATGTATGTGTGTGTATGACAGGAGTATGTGTGTGTGTGACAGCTGTGTGTGTTTGTGTGTGACAGGTGTGTGTCTGTAACAGGTGTGTGTGTGAGACTGGTGTCAGTGTGTCTGTGACATGTTTGTGTGTGTGTGTGTAAAGGGGTGTGTGTGTGACAGGAGTGTGTGTGTGTGGAAGGTGTGTTGTGTGTGTGAGTGTGTGTGTCTCTATGTCTATGCAACAGGTATGTGTGTGTGTGACAGGAGGGTGTGTGCTGTAACAGCTGTGTGTGTTTGTGTGTGTAACAGGGGTGTGTTTGTGTATGTGACAGCTGTGTGTGTGTGAGACAGGCGTCTGTGTGTCTGTGACATGTTTGTGTGTGTGTAAAGGGGTGTGTGTGTGACAGCTATGTGTAAAAAGTATGTGTGTGTGTGACAGGTATGTGTGTGTGTGACAGGTGTTTTGGGTGTGTGATTGTGTCTGTCTGTATGTGTGTGTGACTGGTGTGTTTGTGTGACAGGTGTGTGTGTGTAACAGGTGTGTGTGTGTGTGTACCCCATGGACTGTGGCGTGCCAGTCTTCTTTGTCCTTTCTAGGCAAGAAACCTGGAGTGAGTTGCCTTTAATATTCCAGGGAATCTCACACACGGGGAGTCAACCCAGGTCTCCTACATTGCAAGTGGATTCTTTACCACAAGAGGCAAAATTCTCATTATCCACAGAACACTGTAGATAGAAAACCTAAAGACTCCACACAAAGCTACGAGACCACACTCATCCAGAGAGCACTGAACTCAACAGGTCAGAGTGGGTGCCAGCATCAAATTGCTCATGGCTTAGGAGTTGTTGGGGATTCTCTGGATCCCAATTCTGATGCCATAAACGAAACCCCATAGAAACCAACTGGTAGTGGAATTGGGGATGTGGTCTGCGGCCTTCCAGTCGCATGAGATGAGAAGCATATTTGGGTTTTACAGGTGGTCCAGTGGGATCACAAAATCAGCGAAAGTGCAGGAGAGAGGAAAGCCTGTTAGGAGATGCACCAGAGGACTCCACTGGCTTGATGATGGACGAAGGTGTTGAGCCAAGGGATGAGGACACACCTAGAAGCTCAGTGACCTGGATGCCAGACGCCCACAGTTCCAGGGTCACCCTCAGGAGTCTTGACCATGTTGCATAGCATCGGGCACAAGTGACCCCACAAGCTCTGAGGCAGAGTGAGGTGGGGCCTCTCCCCGGAGCTGATTCAGGTCTCGGAAAACTGGATCTGGCACAGAAAACATGCTGGTGCAGAACTGCTGTGACCAAAACCAGACCAGGAAGGGCTTTGCATAGACAGTAGGTTCTAACTCAGTCAGTGTACAGGTGAGATCCCTGTGCCGAGGAAGAACTGACCTGCACCAGACCCGAAGGGGTGTCGTCTCAGGGCAGGAGAAGACCAGGGTCCCATGGACAGGGCGTCCGTCAGAGTGGGGACACACACTGGTCACTTCTGGCTCCAGGAGGGATAAACCCACTGATGACATGTTGACAGCACTCCCCACCCCGGGCAAACCCGCTGCCAAGTCCACACGTGCTGTGACTGTCGTCAGCCCCAGGCTACATCCTCACACACAGAAGTGCAGGAGTGAGGCCACAGCCGCAGGGCCACAGGGAGGCGGGGGAGCGGAGCCCTAAGGAGCTCCCAGGAGCTGTGTGTCCTCAGTCCTCAGCAGACTTGGGGTCCTCAGTGTCCAGTGGCCTCAGGGAGGAGATGCTGAGGTTCACGAGTTCCTGCAGACACTCAGTTGTGCACAGGAAAATGCAGCCCACGGGGCAAGTCAGCCGTGCTAGGAAGACGAGCATCTCAGCACAAATGTCTACTTTGTCCACAAAATTAATACTGTGTTTAATTACTATGAACAAACCACCTCTAGAGTGATTCTTGAGGTTATATAAGCTGTTCAAGAGGAAAAAATAGATAAGAAAGCAAAGGAAAATATAAATGCTTTAGTACTTCTGATAGACATTAAATTGTACTCAACTCCATTTGAACTCAATGTGATTATTACTTGTATATTTTCCTCTGATGTTTGTATATGGAGTAAGTAAACATCAGCTAATCAGAAAAGAAAAAAAAATAAGAGTTTGTGTCTAACAAATGGCTGGTACCTGAATGTGTGGTGGGCATTTGTTGAGTAACAGTAAACACATTCATGGGATTAAAGTCTCTTCCCCAAATCTGCCATGTTCCCTGAAAGCATTTTGATTCCTGACCAGCCCTCCTTCATCATTTCATTCCTCAACAGTCTTCCTGGTATAGGGAGGGGGATCCCAGGAGGGGCTGAGTTCTCTGAGCACACATTCAGCAACCCCCTCACAGGGGGAGCCCAATAGACAGGACCTCTATTCACTGCTTTCTGCTTTTTATACAGAGGTCCCTCCTGTATGCAAATATCCACTCAGGTCACAGGGTAGAAACACAGCACCAGCTCCCTTAAATTCAGCCTCCTCCTCAGGCTTGAAGAGACTTGCGGGAGTGGTGACTCTCATCTGCTTGAAGATGAACCCACTGTGGACCCTCCTCTTTGTGCTCTCAGCCCCCAGAGGTGAGTGTCTCTGGGTCAGACATGGGCACGTGGGGAAGCTGCATCTGAGCCCACGGGTCACCGTGCTTCTCTCTCTCCACAGGGGTCCTGTCCCAGGTGCAGCTGAAGGAGTCGGGCCCCAGCCTGGTGAAGCCCTCACAGACCCTCTCCCTCACCTGCACGGTCTCTGGATTCTCATTGAGCAGCTATGCTGTAGGCTGGGTCCGCCAGGCTCCAGGGAAGGCACTGGAGTGGCTCGGTGGTATAAGCAGTGGTGGAAGCACAGGCTACAACCCAGCCCTGAAATCCCGGCTCAGCATCACCAAGGACAACTCCAAGAGCCAAGTCTCTCTGTCACTGAGCAGCGTGACAACTGAGGACACGGCCACATACTACTGTGCAAGAGACACAGTGAGGGGAAGTCAGTGTGAGCCCAGACAAAAACCTCCCTGCATAGGGGCCCGTGACCACCAGGGGGCGCTCAGGACTCAGTACAGAGCTGAGCCCTGGAGCAGGTGCAGAAGAGGCGTTGGGCGGTGGGGGCCTGGGGGGGATTCTCCTCAGAGCTTCTCTTTCTTCCTCCTGCCTAGGAGCCGCACCTCAGACCCTCTTCTGTGTCCTGCTATTTCATTGTTGTGGTTTATGTCACTCTCAGACAACTGTGTGTGTATATATGTTTTAATTTTTCCTTGAAGCAGGATAGCTTTATGCAAACACACAAACACACACATATAATACTAAACAGCTAAAATTTTTCACCTTCATTTCTCTTCTTTAAAAGGAACTCAGTAAAACACTTGACTCTCATGTTATTTTCAAACTGTTAACTATCCTGAAGGAAACAGGAGATATTTAAACACTTTTAATCTTCGTTTTGTTTTTGTCCATGAAGGAGGAAGAGACTCAACCTCCTTCTTTCTGTCAAACTGCACATTAGAATCTGCAGCAATCAGCGTCAAAGGCTCCAGTGTCAGGGGTCCCCAGGGCTGCATATGCAATGATTCTCATCATTCACAGGTTCTGTACTGAAAATTCACCTACATGCTAGCTTTTATTAGTGTCTTAACATAAACACTGTTACCTTGTGTCCTTATATAGACATTGACAGTTTGGCCAGTTCACTGAGTCACTCAACACACACACATTCCAGGTGAGGGCAATCCGGGTGATACCATCTCGCCTCAACCTCTCTGAAGTCCACACCCCATTCTAAGCTTATCTGTGGATCATTCATAAGGGGAAATACAGAGGTGCTCAGGTGGGTTTGTCCCTGGGGTCACCGTGGAGCCCACCACCATGGGTCCTCGCTCCCATCACAGTGACCTTCACTGGCACAGGGAAAGGAAGGAGGAGCTGTGCTGGGTTCAGCCCTGAGGAAAGACCCAAGGACTGAGACAATGAAGGGCTGAGCTGAGATGGGCAAGGGTAGGAGGTGGGGGCCGTCAGGGCGGAGACTCTGGCCTCAGAAAGGCGGACCTGCCCTGGGATCTGGTTCCAAGCCATCTGATAGACACACTGCTTGCCCACACTTCCTCGCCAACCATGTAAATTCAGAAGGCGCCCGTGGGGATCCTGGGATGACCAGGGTGAGTGTGACCACAGCCTCTCTGTATTCACAGGAATAGAGCTCCTCAATGCAAATTCCTCTTCATGCTTCAGGGTAAAATCCACCCCTGGGCTGTGAGAGCTCACCCCTCTCTGCTCACACAGGATGGAGGTCTCAGTGAAGGCACAGCTGTTGGGTAGAAAATGGGGCCTTGGGGTCTTCTCCTCTGCCTGGTGACAGCTCCCCAAGATGAGGGTCTCAGGTGCAGACACGGGTCTGTGGGGATAATTGTGACGGCAGGTGACTGACAGGGATGGATTCTCCTTGTCCCCAGCTGGCCTGTCCCAGTGCAGCTGAGGGGTAGGGTCCAGAACTGCTGAAGCTCTCACTGACCCTCTCCCTCACCTGTGCCATCTCTGGTTGCTCCATCACCAGGGGTTACTGGTAACCAGTACTCCCTGCAGCTGAGCTCTGTGATGACCAAGGACACGGCAGTGTGTTGCTGTGCAAGAGGCCCAGTGAGGGGAAGGCAGTGTGAGCCTAGACACCAGCCACCCTCCGGGGAATCCATGACCACCAGGGAGAGCTGAGGACGTACATTTGTGTGTTGCAGGAGCAGGTGCAGATGGTGATTGACAGCTGGTCTTCTATCAGGAGGCTTCCTCTCCTTGTAGCAGTTTTTCTGGGGAACTTATCTGCATTCATGACTCTTAGGTACCTCCTCAGTCTCTGAGGCAGAATGATGGTTGAGAGAGGGGACCATATCCTCACCGCACGAAAGGCACGGTCTCTTAGGGTTGCTTCCTCTTGTCACTTAGGCCCGTTCTCTGGACATTTGGTGTAAGCTCACTAAGTCCACAGGAGAGGCTCTGTGTGACTCAGCAGTGCGGCTCAGCACAGCAGGGCCACTGAACGAGCTAGCCAGCGGTCAACAGTGTAAGTACAGCTGGATCAGACAACAGAGGTGTATAAACCCAGCACCAGGGAAGAACCCCCCCTTGGTGGTGCTAACTGAACTGACACCTCACTCACAGCATCAGCCATAGTTCTCTCCACGGAGACCCAGCGGGACCTCCATACCACCTGAGATAGAAGCTGAGTCTGCTGACACCACGCTCAGATGCAGGAAGATGAAAAGTTTGTGTCGTCTGTGTTTCTGCATCTACGTTTGTGGTGTCCTCAGACTCACCTTCTACATCAACCTGGGGTGGGAGTCCCACTGAATTTCCATGGAGAAAACTATGATTAATGCTCTGAGTGTGGTGTCAGCTCTTTGAGCACCACCGAGGGCATTCCTCCCTTCACTAATTGACAGGCTCTAGTAGGTGCAGTAACTTCTGTCATTTGGGTGGTTTTACGGCAGATAGAGGACACATACTAAAGGGAAGCTTGTACTTGAAAACCAATTCTTACTTGATATCCTCGGCTTTCTTGTCAAGCTATGAGCCACCAGAAGTTCATATGAGGACAAGTCTTTAAACGAGAGAGTACAATACCTCTAAGGAATATACAGAATATTCCATGATGAATAAAGAAGCCATTGTGAGCACCGTCTTCGTGTTCAGGCATCCCTCCTGACTGTCTCATGGAACAAACACTACCTTTAGTTGATGGAATTGACTGATTTTAAATCACTTTTGTCCTAATATATGCATGCTGGTCACTCCAGTCATGTCAGACTCTTTACCACCCAATGGACTGTAGCCCATTAGGCTCCTCTCCATGAAATTTTCCAAGTAAGAATACTAGAGTGGGTTGCCATGCCCTCCTCCAGGGCATCTTCCTGACCCAAGGATCGATCCTGTGTTTCTTACATCTGCTTATTGGTAGGCGGGTTCCTTATCACTAGCGCCATCTTGGGATCATTATGTGAGTCTCGTTCAGCAGAAATCACACAAAGAGAAGTGAACAGAGTAAACAGTGAGAAAGTCAAAGTTGCTCACTTGTATCCAACTCTTTGCGACCCCACAGACTATACAGTCCATGGAATTCTCCAAGGAAGAATACCGGAGTGAGTAGCATTTCCCTCCTCCAGGGCATCTTTCCACCCAGGGATCAAACCCAGGTCTTCCAAACTGCAGGCAGATTCTTCACCAGCTGAGCCACAAGGGAAGCCCAAGTATACTGGAGTGGGTAGCCTATCCCTTCTCCAGCAGATCTTCCAGTCCCAGGAATCGAACCCTATATTGCAGGATGATTCTTTACCATTGAGCTGTGAGTTCAGTCACTCGGTAATGGCTGACTCTTCACAACCCCATGGACTGCAGCATGCCAGACTTCCCTGTCCATCTCCAACTCCCAGAACTTGCTCAAGCTTATGTCCATCCAGTCGGTGATGCCATCCTACCATCTCATCCTGTCTTCCCCTTTTCCTCCTGTCTTCAATCTTTCCGAGCATCAGGGTCTTTTCAAATGAGTCAGTTCTTCAAATCAAGTGGCCAAAGTATTGGGGCTTCAGGTTCAGCATCAGTCCTTCCAATGAATATTCAGCACTGATTTCCTTTAGGATAGACTGGTTGGATCTCCTTGCAGTAAAGGACTCTCAACAGTCTTCTCCAACACAGCAGTTGAAAAACATCAATACTTCAGTGCTTAGCTTTCTTTATGGCCCAACTCTCGTATCCATACATGACTACTGAAAAATCCATAGCTTTACTAGATGGAATTTGGCCAGCAAAGTAAAGTCTCTGCTTTTTAATGCATTGTCTAGGATGGTCAA
>NC_059176.1:0-2500 GCF_019923935.1 Bubalus bubalis | reverse complement strand
AGGGTTAGGGTTAGGGTTAGGGTTAGGGTTAGGGTTAGGGTTAGGGTTAGGGTTAGGGTTAGGGTTAGGGTTAGGGTTAGGGTTAGGGTTAGGGTTAGGGTTAGGGTTAGGGTTAGGGTTAGGGTTAGGGTTAGGGTTAGGGTTAGGGTTAGGGTTAGGGTTAGGGTTAGGGTTAGGGTTAGGGTTAGGGTTAGGGTTAGGGTTAGGGTTAGGGTTAGGGTTAGGGTTAGGGTTAGGGTTAGGGTTAGGGTTAGGGTTAGGGTTAGGGTTAGGGTTAGGGTTAGGGTTAGGGTTAGGGTTAGGGTTAGGGTTAGGGTTAGGGTTAGGGTTAGGGTTAGGGTTAGGGTTAGGGTTAGGGTTAGGGTTAGGGTTAGGGTTAGGGTTAGGGTTAGGGTTAGGGTTAGGGTTAGGGTTAGGGTTAGGGTTAGGGTTAGGGTTAGGGTTAGGGTTAGGGTTAGGGTTAGGGTTAGGGTTAGGGTTAGGGTTAGGGTTAGGGTTAGGGTTAGGGTTAGGGTTAGGGTTAGGGTTAGGGTTAGGGTTAGGGTTAGGGTTAGGGTTAGGGTTAGGGTTAGGGTTAGGGTTAGGGTTAGGGTTAGGGTTAGGGTTAGGGTTAGGGTTAGGGTTAGGGTTAGGGTTAGGGTTAGGGTTAGGGTTAGGGTTAGGGTTAGGGTTAGGGTTAGGGTTAGGGTTAGGGTTAGGGTTAGGGTTAGGGTTAGGGTTAGGGTTAGGGTTAGGGTTAGGGTTAGGGTTAGGGTTAGGGTTAGGGTTAGGGTTAGGGTTAGGGTTAGGGTTAGGGTTAGGGTTAGGGTTAGGGTTAGGGTTAGGGTTAGGGTTAGGGTTAGGGTTAGGGTTAGGGTTAGGGTTAGGGTTAGGGTTAGGGTTAGGGTTAGGGTTAGGGTTAGGGTTAGGGTTAGGGTTAGGGTTAGGGTTAGGGTTAGGGTTAGGGTTAGGGTTAGGGTTAGGGTTAGGGTTAGGGTTAGGGTTAGGGTTAGGGTTAGGGTTAGGGTTAGGGTTAGGGTTAGGGTTAGGGTTAGGGTTAGGGTTAGGGTTAGGGTTAGGGTTAGGGTTAGGGTTAGGGTTAGGGTTAGGGTTAGGGTTAGGGTTAGGGTTAGGGTTAGGGTTAGGGTTAGGGTTAGGGTTAGGGTTAGGGTTAGGGTTAGGGTTAGGGTTAGGGTTAGGGTTAGGGTTAGGGTTAGGGTTAGGGTTAGGGTTAGGGTTAGGGTTAGGGTTAGGGTTAGGGTTAGGGTTAGGGTTAGGGTTAGGGTTAGGGTTAGGGTTAGGGTTAGGGTTAGGGTTAGGGTTAGGGTTAGGGTTAGGGTTAGGGTTAGGGTTAGGGTTAGGGTTAGGGTTAGGGTTAGGGTTAGGGTTAGGGTTAGGGTTAGGGTTAGGGTTAGGGTTAGGGTTAGGGTTAGGGTTAGGGTTAGGGTTAGGGTTAGGGTTAGGGTTAGGGTTAGGGTTAGGGTTAGGGTTAGGGTTAGGGTTAGGGTTAGGGTTAGGGTTAGGGTTAGGGTTAGGGTTAGGGTTAGGGTTAGGGTTAGGGTTAGGGTTAGGGTTAGGGTTAGGGTTAGGGTTAGGGTTAGGGTTAGGGTTAGGGTTAGGGTTAGGGTTAGGGTTAGGGTTAGGGTTAGGGTTAGGGTTAGGGTTAGGGTTAGGGTTAGGGTTAGGGTTAGGGTTAGGGTTAGGGTTAGGGTTAGGGTTAGGGTTAGGGTTAGGGTTAGGGTTAGGGTTAGGGTTAGGGTTAGGGTTAGGGTTAGGGTTAGGGTTAGGGTTAGGGTTAGGGTTAGGGTTAGGGTTAGGGTTAGGGTTAGGGTTAGGGTTAGGGTTAGGGTTAGGGTTAGGGTTAGGGTTAGGGTTAGGGTTAGGGTTAGGGTTAGGGTTAGGGTTAGGGTTAGGGTTAGGGTTAGGGTTAGGGTTAGGGTTAGGGTTAGGGTTAGGGTTAGGGTTAGGGTTAGGGTTAGGGTTAGGGTTAGGGTTAGGGTTAGGGTTAGGGTTAGGGTTAGGGTTAGGGTTAGGGTTAGGGTTAGGGTTAGGGTTAGGGTTAGGGTTAGGGTTAGGGTTAGGGTTAGGGTTAGGGTTAGGGTTAGGGTTAGGGTTAGGGTTAGGGTTAGGGTTAGGGTTAGGGTTAGGGTTAGGGTTAGGGTTAGGGTTAGGGTTAGGGTTAGGGTTAGGGTTAGGGTTAGGGTTAGGGTTAGGGTTAGGGTTAGGGTTAGGGTTAGGGTTAGGGTTAGGGTTAGGGTTAGGGTTAGGGTTAGGGTTAGGGTTAGGGTTAGGGTTAGGGTTAGGGTTAGGGTTAGGGTTAGGGTTAGGGTTAGGGTTAGGGTTAGGGTTAGGGTTAGGGTTAGGGTTAGGGTTAGGGTTAGGGTTAGGGTTAGGGTTAGGGTTAGGGTTAGGGTTAGGGTTAGGGTTAGGGTTAGGGTTAGGGTTAGGGTTAGGGTTAGGGTTAGGGTTAGGGTTAGGGTTAGGGTTAGGGTTAGGGTTAGGGTTAGGGTTAGGGTTAGGG
>NC_059175.1:71579409-71582194 GCF_019923935.1 Bubalus bubalis | reverse complement strand
ACCCTAACCCTAACCCTACCCTAACCCCTAACCCTAACCCTAACCCTAACCCTAACCCTAACCCTAACCCTAACCCTAACCCTAACCCTAACCCAACCCTAACCCTAACCCTAACCCTAACCCTAACCCTAACCCTAACCCTAACCCTAACCCTAACCCTAACCCTAACCCTAACCCTAACCCTAACCCTACCCTAACCCTAACCCTAACCCTAACCCTAACCCTAACCCTAACCCTAACCCTAACCCTAACCTAACCCTAACCCTAACCCTAACCTAACCCTAACCCTAACCCTAACCCTAACCCTAACCTAACCCTAACCCTAACCCTAACCCTAACCCTAACCCTAACCCTAACCCTAACCCTAACCCTAACCCTAACCCTAACCCTAACCCTAACCCTAACCCTAACCCTAACCCTAACCCTAACCCTAACCCTAACCCTAACCCTAACCCTAACCCTAACCCGAACCCTAACCCTAACCCTAACCCTAACCCTAACCCTAACCCTAACCCTAACCCTAACCCTAACCCTAACCCTAACCCTAACCCTAACCCTAACCCTAACCCTAACCCTAACCCTAACCCTAACCCTAACCCTAACCCTAACCCTAACCCTAACCCTAACCCTAACCCTAACCCTAACCCTAACCCTAACCCTAACCCTAACCCTAACCCTAACCCTAACCCTAACCCTAACCCTAACCCTAACCCTAACCCTAACCCTAACCCTAACCCTAACCCTAACCCTAACCCTAACCCTAACCCTAACCCTAACCCTAACCCTAACCCTAACCCTAACCCTAACCCTAACCCTAACCCTAACCCTAACCCTAACCCTAACCCTAACCCTAACCCTAACCCTAACCCTAACCCTAACCCTAACCCTAACCCTAACCCTAACCCTAACCCTAACCCTAACCCTAACCCTAACCCTAACCCTAACCCTAACCCTAACCCTAACCCTAACCCTAACCCTAACCCTAACCCTAACCCTAACCCTAACCCTAACCCTAACCCTAACCCTAACCCTAACCCTAACCCTAACCCTAACCCTAACCCTAACCCTAACCCTAACCCTAACCCTAACCCTAACCCTAACCCTAACCCTAACCCTAACCCTAACCCTAACCCTAACCCTAACCCTAACCCTAACCCTAACCCTAACCCTAACCCTAACCCTAACCCTAACCCTAACCCTAACCCTAACCCTAACCCTAACCCTAACCCTAACCCTAACCCTAACCCTAACCCTAACCCTAACCCTAACCCTAACCCTAACCCTAACCCTAACCCTAACCCTAACCCTAACCCTAACCCTAACCCTAACCCTAACCCTAACCCTAACCCTAACCCTAACCCTAACCCTAACCCTAACCCTAACCCTAACCCTAACCCTAACCCTAACCCTAACCCTAACCCTAACCCTAACCCTAACCCTAACCCTAACCCTAACCCTAACCCTAACCCTAACCCTAACCCTAACCCTAACCCTAACCCTAACCCTAACCCTAACCCTAACCCTAACCCTAACCCTAACCCTAACCCTAACCCTAACCCTAACCCTAACCCTAACCCTAACCCTAACCCTAACCCTAACCCTAACCCTAACCCTAACCCTAACCCTAACCCTAACCCTAACCCTAACCCTAACCCTAACCCTAACCCTAACCCTAACCCTAACCCTAACCCTAACCCTAACCCTAACCCTAACCCTAACCCTAACCCTAACCCTAACCCTAACCCTAACCCTAACCCTAACCCTAACCCTAACCCTAACCCTAACCCGAACCCTAACCCTAACCCTAACCCTAACCCTAACCCTAACCCTAACCCTACCCTAACCCTAACCCTAACCCTAACCCTAAACCCTAACCCTAACCCTAACCCTAAACCCTAACCCTAACCCTAACCCTAACCCTACCCTAACCCTAACCCTACCCTAACCCTAACCCTAACCCTAACCCTAACCCTAACCCTAACCCTAACCCTAACCCTAACCCTACCCTAACCCTAACCCTAACCCTAACCCTAACCCTAACCCTAACCCTAACCCTAACCTAACCCTAACCCTAACCCTAACCCTAACCCTAACCCTAACCCTACCCTAACCCTAACCCTAACCCTAACCCTAACCCTAACCCTAACCCTAACCCTAACCCTAACCCTAACCCTAACCCTAACCCTAACCCTAACCCTAACCCTAACCCTAACCCTAACCCTAACCCTAACCCTAACCCTAACCCTAACCCTAACCCTAACCCTAACCCTAACCCTAACCCTAACCCTAACCCTAACCCTAACCCTAACCCTAACCCTAACCCTAACCCTAACCCTAACCCTAACCCTAACCCTAACCCTAACCCTAACCCTAACCCTAACCCTAACCCTAACCCTAACCCTAACCCTACCCTAACCCTAACCCTAACCCTAACCCTAACCCTAACCCTAACCCTAACCCTAACCCTAACCCTAACCCTAACCCTAACCCTAACCCTAACCCTAACCCTAACCCTAACCCTAACCCTAACCCTAACCCTAACCCTAACCCTAACCCTAACCCTAACCCTAACCCTAACCCTAACCCTAACCCTAACCCTAACCCTAACCCTAACCCTAACCCTAACCCTAACCCTAACCCTAACCCTACCCTAACCCTAACCCTAACCCTAACCCTAACCCTAACCCTAACCCTAACCCTAACCCTAACCCTAACCCTAACCCTAACCCTAACCCTAACCCTAACCCGAACCCGAACCCTACCCGAACCCTAACCCGAACCCTAA